>NC_133530.1:53839947-54145447 GCF_048544455.1 Silene latifolia
TTAGGTCACCCTAGTGAAATTGCTGCCCCCAAATTTATGAAGAAATTGGCAGACATTTATTTCACGACGGTTGCTGCTACCTCAGAGTCTGTCTTCTCTTTGACACCACGTCAGCTTGCTTTATGGCAGTCTCAGCAGGGTTCTCACTCCTCTGATTGGTTACGTGCGGTTCCTATCTCAGGGTTGGGGCAGACTATGAACGGGAGGACTTACCGTAGTGTGCTGGGGTATCGTCTGGGTGTTCCGTTATTCACGGTATCTAGGCCACATCCGCTTGCTCTCGGGTTTTTCTTTGGGGATGTTTTTGGGGACCACGCTGTTTCTTGTACTGGTATTGTGGGCGTTAAACATCGGCATAACCTTGTCCGGGACACTCTTTTCGACATCTGCTATAGATCTGGTATTACTGCGGGGAAGGAGGTTGATATCGGTTTGGTTGATGGGCATGGTGGCTCTCTTCGTCCTGCGGATTTATTGCTTTATTCTTGGGACAGGGGGCGTGATGTGTGCGTCGACCTGACAGGTTCTTCACCTTTGACTCGGGCCCGGGTTGGCGGGTTTGTGTCGGGCGGGTTGTCGGCCAATCTTGCTCGCTCAGCAAAAAGTGTGCTAAGTATGGGGATTTGTGCGCGGTGGTGGGTTATGGTTTCCTACCTTTCTCCTTCTCTTCACTTGGGGAGCTGGGTTCGGATGTTGTTGCCTTGCTCAAGCGGATCCAGAAATTCTCGGTATCTCAGGATGCGGGGGCTCGGGTAGCCGCTTACATTTTTACTAGACTTAGCTTTGCTATTGCTAAGGGTGTGGGGGCCCAGATTGTTTCTCGGCTCCCCACCAATTTCATGTAAACTTTTATTCTTATTTTAATGAAAGCTGCGCGCATCCCTTTATAAAAAAAAAAAATAATAATAATAATAATAATAATAATAATAATAATAATACATTATACATGTATTATATACTCCCAACATAAATATACACACTACCCTTATCCACCCATATCCCTTACCCTTATCCATTTGCAATCTCATAAAATCCACCATCAAATTACAAGAGAGAAAAAGGGAGAAAAGAGAGATTAGAAGAACAAGGGAGATTCCGTCACCTCGCCTCGATATCGTAAGGTAATACCGTCTTTTATCTTAATTAATTTATATCATCAACCCGCCTTGACCCCGACTCACCTTTGGCCGTGGTAAACCACCCATTTGGCCGCCGTTGACCACCCAAATAAGGGTTTGACTGTGACTTTATAGGGGTTAGCTAGATTGTTGTTATAGCTGTTTTCTGCGACGGTCTTAAGACGAGTTGTTGACCCACCATTCGTGGCTGTTTTAGGCGGACCTTGGGTGGGTTGTGTCCAGGGAAGTGAGGAGGTCGTAGTGGTGGTCTTGGGTGGTGGGTAGGGTGGCTGTGGTGGTCGGGATCTGGGGTAGAAAGGAGGGTGTACGGGCGCGGGTTAGTGCATGTGTCGGGTTGTTATTGTGGCTACTATCGTGTTCCTGGTGGTTGACGTGGAGGGTCGGTGCCGGCTAAGGTTGGGGGTCAAGGTGGGGGTGTTGGTGAGGTCGGGCGTGGCCAGTGGTGGTCACGGTTGGTGGTTGTGTGGTGAAAGTGGAAGGGTGTCGGGTGTGGGGGTTGTTGTGGTTGCCGTGTGGTTGTCATTGTTATATGTCATGGCTGCTGCCGGCCGTGGTCCACCATGGCTGGTGGTGGTGGCCACGGTGGCGGCAGTAGGTGGTGGTGGTGGTTGGTTGAGTCTGGTTTTGGGTTATGAGTATAAGGCGAGTTTTATTTAGTCGTATACGTATTTGTATAAATATATTAGTATAATTATACGTATTTGTATACGTATTAGATTAGTATGTTTATATGTATTTGTATAAGTATTTGTATGACTAGATGAGTATATTTATACGTATTTGTATTATTATCGTATTTTAGGAAATGGGTTTTGTGAGACGGTTTTACGAGACGGGCCTAGCTTGTATGACGGATTGCTTATGCGGATTTGCTAAAAGGTAGCTTAATCCTACTTAGTTTTAATATGTTTATATGGTTAAGTGAGTCGGCATTGATTAGTCATTTGCATTATAACATGATATTGGTTAAGAGGATTGGATGAGTCGGTAATTGACATGTTGTGTGGTATCTTGTATTTATTGTACTTGTCGTGAATGTTGGATAATATGATGGTTGTGACTGTTGGTTGTTGTTGAGGAGACGGAAGGCGGTTGGGATACCGTCTTCCGCTTGGGTCGCCTCTTGGCGCTTTCCCACTCCAAGAGGGATGTGCACATTAATGACTTGAGTTTGGAGGGACTCGTGTGGTTGAGACACAGCGTCTGGCAGGGGTACGTCTGGGCGTGTCCCGGTACCTGTTATGGTTATCGGTATGTCTGGGTGTGTCCTGGTACCATTGTGGTTGACGGTATGTATGGGCATGTCTCGGTACCAGTGTGGTTGTCGGTATGTTTGGGCGTGTCCCGGTACCGGAGTGGTGGTTGTGTGATATCATGTTATTCATATCATAGTCATGTTGTATGTTCACACACTCGAGTCATGTCACACTTTATTTATTTGTTGAAACAGACGTTTGTTGTGTCTGTCAATTTGTCACCTATCTCTTTTCAGGTGGCCTGTGTCGATCCATATGATATCCTTTGGTCATATGGGGAGCGGGTTAAGTTCAGGTTGTGTGGTTAGCACGCGGGAGACGGGACGAACTTGATGACATCACGAGACGAGTTTAGTTGATTAGAAGAGTATAGATGTCATGAGTTGTACTTTTATTCATTTGTTTACGTTTCATGTAAATCATTAACATTACATTAATAAAATGTTCTTTGATTGGAGTTTTAAAACACTACCTTGGGAAACCGAGATAGTAAAGCTCCAATTATCTTGGCCGGATAGTTGGGGTGTTACAAAGTGGTATCAGAGCGACGATTTTGGAACCTAAAACCAATGAACCAAAAATGAATTTAGGAGAGTCTAAGTAAAATGAACCCGACGTGAGTATAATAGGAGATCGGTTTTGGATGAGTAGGCGCCCTCATGCCAAAGCTAGTGCATATCGTCTCAGTTGGACACTACGGGGGTAGTTAGGAGTATGGGAATCGTGATGTGAATCGTAATATGAATGCATATGTGTTATTGATTTAATCTGTATTTGCATATGGCATGGAATATGATCATTAGTGAAAGTGGTATGCATACATATGTTTTGTGACTCGTAATAGGTTTATCGTATGATAGAATCGTTTGTGAAATATGGTAGCATGTGATAAATGGATAAGTGGTATAGACTCATGTAAGTAGTATATCGTAGATATGATTGGTGTATGTTTATATGAGGGACGGTAGTCCCGAGTCTTGGCGCGTAGATATCGTATGCGTATTTGATCTTGCTAGTGTCGTTGTTATAGCATGAATAGTGATGATTTTTGGTAAAGTAGCTATGATTATGAGAGTAATGTGCCAAAGATAGTGAGTGTGAGACCAAACCCAATCGAATAGAGTAGTACTCAAGCGTGTTAACCAGTTACTCGACCGAGTGGATGAGTCACTCGACCGAGTGGACAGTTCACTCGACCGAGTGGACCTGTCACTCGACAGAGTGGGCAAAATTAAGAAATTGGAAAACTTCTGGAAAATTTTCCACTCGATCGAGTCACCTGTCACTAGACCGAGTGGAGTTGCACTCGACCGAGTGCCCTAAGTACTCGGTCGAGTGGGCCTGATTAGTTGAGAAATTCGTGTAAAATTTGATTTTTCTACCTTGTCTTTTCATTTCTATCTCGAACCTCGCAATTTCGGCATTGATTTATCTTAAAATAATTCAAAATTTCCATACTGTAATTTGTTGTTTGAATTACACTTTGCTACTTCACTTTTCTTGATTCGTTTTCCCAAATTTTGGCCATGTAGTTGAATTCATCTTCTTCATTTTGCAATTCGAAATGTTTTATATATACACATGCTTATTCAAGTTTTATCAAATAATTGCATGACTTTGTTCAGTTTTATAGTAATGGTTGATTTTCTATGTCATTAGAGTGGTCAAAAATCAGATTTTTACGATAAATTTTTTTTAATTTTTTTTCCCACCATGGATGAGCTTGAAAACTTGTGCTTTTAAGTCGATTGATACCGTCGTTACAGTACCAAAAATAAAACCTAGATATACTAACAGAAGTCAGTGGTAAGTAGGGTCGATCTCCACAGGGAGGCGGTCACTATCTACTTGTCTATTCGGTCTATCTAAGGTCACAGTTGGGGGTTTAAGTTGTTTGAACTAAAACTAAAGGAGATTAAAGTGAGAAAAGAGTAAGAGAGATTAACAGTAGAGGAAGAGAACTAGGATTGTCGGGTCATCAATGAATGTCAGATAATTACAGCTAAGGTCACAGATCGATCAATTGTATCAGTCTAAGGGGCAACGAATATCTCCTTCCGGTCACAATTCGCCCTAAAATACTATTAGCTTAGCTTCCGCCCTCACTAAAGCATCCTATTGTTCACTGCGGGTCTCACCCCTTCCAACCTTCCGGTCTAGGTCAAGGCTTACCAAGGTTAATTGAGCTAAATGCATCGATTCAAGTAGCTGATTACAGTTAATAGCAGTGATTAACAACACAGACATAACGACAACGTAAGATCCATAACCTAATTAGCAATTAACAACAATCTATTGACTCCCCTAAACCCTAGCAGGATATTTAGCTAGACATAAATAAGAAAAGAGCAAGAATAAGGGATGGAAGAATAATAAGCATTAAATAACGAGAGTAAGGTAAAGAGAAAGTTACAGAATAAGATCCGGAAAATAAAGAGAAAAACAATGTTCCATTGAGAAAGGGAGAAAAGTAACGTATATTGTGATGTAACAAGTGGTATGTCGTCTTTCCTATATATAGGAAAGACAATTATTTAACCTAGAAACGAAATAAAACAGAAAAAGCCCGAGCCCAATAGATAACTACTCGATCAAGCCATTTAGAACAACTCGATCGAACAGAATCATAGCAAAAACCTCTCGATCGAGTAGAAAACCTACTCGATCGAGGAACTCCAATTATGCGCAATTCGATCGAGCATGGATTTCACTCGATCGAAGTCTTCTGCTATCCAAAACTACTCGATCGACCAAAAAAACCTTCGATCGAGTGACTTTGACTCAGCCGGCTACTTGTTTCATTAATTTCAGCATTGACTTGGTGATTTAGCTTCCGAAATCACTTCACGCATCCCGTAACAGCAGTATTTCCCGCTCCAAATCCATTCATCCTCTAAATGCAACCAAAGTGGACGATAAAAGGCTTGATTCCACCACTTTCTGGTTCATTCCTGCAAATAAAGCAAAACAACCCCAAAGTAGAATATTCGGGGCATTTCGTAGCATAAAACTACGAGGATAGCATAGAAATACGTGCATAAAGAGGCTTAAAAAGACTATATAAAATGCACGTATCATCGATAACCAAATTTTTATGCTTGTTGTTGAGTCATATTGAACAAGAAAAGCTTAACACTTTTTGTTAATGTCGGATTTTTACCTTGTATGCAAAAATTTCAATTTTAAAAGTTTTGACTTATCTTTCATTTTCATGAGTGAACATTACTTTAGTCGTCTTATAAAGACTACCGTTATCCCTAATAGTGTGGTATATTGTCTTAAAAAAAATGAAGATTTCGTTGCATATTTTGTCTAGAATTTTGAATTAAGTGAGGAATATGAACAATTTTGATTTTAACCCAAATATGGTTTAATAGTATTATAAAGCTATAATATTATTTTGGAATTTTGTAATAAAAAGGTTTGAATCAAAAATTTTCCGTCTTAAAGGTTGACAAATCTCCCGAAAATGTAATGAAAAATATAAATAAGCTTTGATTTTTCGCTCATGACGTACTTCGTTTATTCTTTATTATTCTAATCTTCGATTACAACGTTTTGTGAAATCGTATATAAGAAATTTTCCGTCTTAAGATTTTCTTTGAAAGTGAATAATACAACCACCCAGTTTTTTGACTTTTCTAAGTTATATTTTATACCAATTGAATAGTAATACTTGAATTTTGCCTATAGAGACACGTACCATCCTATGACGCGTTATTCCGTATTAAAGTTTTCAAGAAATTTGAAACAAATGACCTTTATGTTAAAGTTTTAATATAACATTTCGCATTTAAGTAAATTTGAGTAAAATTGCATAATGAGAAAGAATTATTTACAAGTTAGTAAAGTGCTAAAGTTCAATCTTGAAATTGCATCGTCTTTCAAAGCTCATTATATTTCAAGTGTGCTATTAGGGCAATTTTAAGGTGTTGGTCATGGATTTCCTATCCTCTCCACGTTATTTGGTTTCCTATCGTTTCCATATCCGTTCTAGCTTCACTACGCCAAATCTGGCAATCAATAAGGAGCGTATCACAACGGTTTAATGCATTTAATAACGACACTTAGATTACCGTTTTCCAAATACTGGCGGAAACCTAGACCGTGCTAATAGGAATTACGGTTTCCCTCGAAAACCGTTGTTATTATAATTTGACAACAGCTGATTAATAAACCGTTGTCAAAAACTTTTAACGATTTCCAAAAACTCGTTATAGAATCACTCTTATCAACGATTGTTAGAAAACCGTTACCAGTTTAAGATATCGGTATTTCGAAAACCGTTACTAAATTAACACCAGCAACGGTTTTTGTTACCCCTTGTTATGTTATAGCTACGGATTTTTTTGTAACCGTTATTATTTTCTATTATGAGATAACGGTTTTTCAATTCAACCGTTGTCAATATTTGATTAGATTTTTCAATTTGATTACTGCAATCAAAACTGAACTTTAATAAATATTCAGTTTGACCAATAATATTCAATTTGACCAAAATAATTCTATAAATATGTCTTCATAATATTTTAGGTCAAATTCTAAATTATCAAACATTTACTCTCTAATTTCTTTCTAAATTTCTCTCTAAAAAAATATGGCTGGTGTATCGGAGCTACAATCACATTCTCGTTACGCACAGCCTTTTACTTGCATTCTCCATAATCTCCTGGTTCATTATGGTGTGGATGGAAAGGATTTAAACCCTAATTTTGGGTGGTTGACGCAAATGCTTCATAACTCCGGTTTCACCGCGGTTAAAAAAATGTACCCTGTGTTTACAAACAAGCAAGGTTTTGCAGGCTTCGCTTTTATCGTGTTTGACGAAGCCAACTGCCATGATAGTTTTCGTCAGGCAAGAAAATTAGGGGCTAGATTTGCGAGGGAAGATGCGGGGAAAGAGGACTTCTACTCGGATGATAAAGAACAAGGCCCTTATATATGGGTTGCGACCCATCTTGATCATCATCTGCTGAAACATTGCAGAAGCATCACATTCTTGCTACCGTGCCTATGTCATGGGAGAGAGAGGCCATTCCACCTGCGCTTCCCGGTGATAATGAAGGGCCGATCAACGACTTGCTTTATACCGAAATTCCTAATGAGTATCCTAATACTTCATCAGATTCTAATAATTAAGTCTTTAATTATTATCTGGCATTATATGTTGTATTTGGATTATGGTGGTGGTTTGAATTAAAGTTTAATTATTTACGTTTTTTTGTTACGTTTTTTGTTACCCCATCCTCTGGAATTCAGAGACAATATCACCAGAAAAATATCAAACTTTTATTATAATGACTTAGGTTTTTAGGAGTACATTAAAATATCAAGCTAAAGAAAAAAAAATCGCGTAAAACAAGCGTTGACAAACGTGAAAAAGCAAATGTGTAGTGTGGAGTTGAATGGAGGGAGTATGTTTTTTGTTACCCCATCCTTTGGAATTCAGAGACAATATCACCATATATGTCTCTTTCACCTTCAGCCCAATCCACATAGTCCTTTTCCCATTGCAACGGCACTGTCCCCTGCTCGGCAATGCGACCTTGGCGGTGCAGAATCAGAAGTAGTAGAAGACGGTCAGATTCATTCGCAACCCATAAATATGGGCCTACCCGTTGTTCATCCTGATCAAACCGAAGTCTCGAAGAGTCATTATTATAGAATGCCCGCTCAAGTTTGCGAGCCTGACGAAAGCATTCCCGCTCCTCACCCCCACCAAAATCGATGAGGGTGCACCGCCCGAAGCCATGATGCGCATCATTGTCCGGGTAGATAGTTTGAACCAAATTCAATCCGGCTAACTGAATCAAACCTATTAACCAGTCAAGGCTAAACGAGAGTATAGCCTTTCCATGCCCGTCCTCTGTATACGGGAGATTTTGAATGATGCACGTAAAGGGTTTAGTGTATATAAATCTACTTGGGGGTCCTACAAGAGGTTCATATGATGCTTCATCATCATCAGCGGATGAATAATATGAACCACTATAAGTTGATGAACTTGACGACATAATCGATGTGGAAAATTAATGGAGGACTTAACAAGTTAAGAATTGGAAAGTGCAAACGGTACAAGTTAAGATTCTAAAAATTATAATTCTACTTATAATGAGTTTGGGTTGTATTGGATCCGGTATAATAAGATAGTAAGAATTGGAACCGGTATAATAATAAGATAAGAATTGGAAACTTAACAAGTTAAGAATTGGAAAGTGGAAACGGTACAAGTTAAATAAAAATCGGTCAACTCTACCGTGTTAAACATATTAGCTTACAACGGTTATCAAAAAACCGTTTTCCAATTAGTAAAAACACAACGGTCCAATTACTTAACAAGACTAATGCATGCCTTATAATTTTTACTTTTTCTGATTCAAAGTTGCAGTATTGCGTGTTTGACCATATGTATAACATAAAATGATAACGGTTCTTTGTTAAGCCGTTATCATATTACACATATCAACAATGGTTGGACAGAATCCGTTTTAAAAAAATTTGTTTAATTATTTGTGATTTTCTAGTGTTTGTGATTTGACTAATGCATGCCCTATAATTTTTACTTTTTTTGATTCAAAGTTGCAGTATTGATTGTTTGACAGTATGTATAACACAAAAAGATAACGTTTCTTTGTTAAGCCGTCATCATATTTCATATATCAACAACGGTTATTGTAAATCCGTTGTCATATTACACCAATAAACAACGGTTTTTCTTATAACCGTTGTAAATACAGATCCACTGTGAAAACTGAAAAGTTTGTGGTTTTACCAATGCATGCCCTATTATTATTGGTTGTTTGACCATTATTCACCTCATGCATGCATGCACAATTGCAGTATGGATGAAATTAATCTAATTAATTATAGCTTTATTATACTATAAATAGCATCACATTTGCAGTAACAATAAGAATCACTTTATTATTACTAACCTTTCTACTTCACTTTTTAAATAATCTACATATACATACATATAATAATTAAAAGAATGTCGTCGTCTTCATCATCTGCAGTCGCACCTTCTCAGCAATCGGTAACCCGCTATATCAACCCGATTACATGCATAATTCACAATCTCCCAGTCATATGCGATGCTGCTGGGAAGCCAGCTTCTAAGTCTCTTACCCCATTGAGGGACATCCTCATTGAGAATGGGTTTTCAAATGTTAGGGCAATCCACCCGGCTTGGATTTCTGGTCGTGGGTTTCTTGGATATGCTCTGATCGTGTTTCGAGGGGATGGTCTTGACGATTTTCGCCAAGCAAAACAACTCGCTGCAAGGTATGCATCACGTGACCATCAAAGGGGCAAAAGTGACTATTATGACGGCGACCCTAAGGATCTTTATGTACACGTTGGGCCTTACTTATGGGTTGCCACCGCTGAGGACGCTCATCTGATGAGAAGGTTCATACCGTACAGGTTTATTAATGTACCGAAATCATGGGAAGACGAAGAAGTGCCTCATTTTTATCACCGTCTTGATGCCGATGTAGTAAGCTTGATTTATAATCAAGTTTATCCTCAGTACCCACCTCCTTGTCAAACTTCTGTTAGGGTGTTTAATTAATTTACTAATTAGTTAGCTGTTTGTTTTTGTGGTTTTTATTTTTTATTGTGTTTCTTTTTTTTCCCTTGTACTGTTTTTTTTTCCACCATTGTATAATATGCTCGTTTTAATATATGCTCGTTTTAATATATAGTTCTACTCTTTATTACATGCAAGTTGAATATAAACACCTCTAAAAATGACAACGGTAGTGCATAAAAACCGTGTTAGATCACAAACACCTCTAAAAATAAATGGAAATTGGAAGATATTAATAAGAAAATTACAACGGTTCTTATAAGAACCGTGTTAAATTATGCAATTGCTGAATAACATTATTTTAAATAACCTTCTTTCTTTATTTTTTTTTTCTCTCTCTCTCTCTTTCTCTTTCTCTTTCTCTCTCTCTCTCTCTCTCTCTCTCTCTCTCTTATTACTCAAATTATGTCAAGTGGTAGCTCTTCTTCTTCCTCTATTTCAACTGGGACATGTAATTGCTCAGTTCCGGCAGCATTGCGGACTTCTTGGACTTTGCAAAATCCGGGAAGAAAGTTTCTTACTTGCAAATTCTATAATCCCGAGACTAAAATGCGTGGATGCAATTACTTCAAGTGGGTTGATGAACCAATGACCGAGTGGAAGAGGAAGGTTATAAACAGGTTAGTGAATGAGAAAAAGAGCATAGATATCGAGATTACTCAAGTGAGAAGTATACTATGTCAATTTGAAGAATCGAAGCGGGGAAATGACAGTGAAATATTGAAGGCAAAAGAAGAATGCAAGAAGTTAACCATGGATATCGTAGAACTCAAAAATAATGAGGCGTGGCTTAAGTTAATTGTCAAATTTCTTCTTCTAATTGTTATTTACCTAGTTTATTATGTATGGTGGTAGTTTGTACTCTTTA
Source organism: Silene latifolia (assembly GCF_048544455.1). Lineage (NCBI taxonomy): Eukaryota > Viridiplantae > Streptophyta > Magnoliopsida > Caryophyllales > Caryophyllaceae > Silene > Silene latifolia. The sequence goes on from NC_133530.1 coordinate 53,850,802, forward strand.
TGTGTAAACTTATAATCCTTTAAATTAATGGAAATAAGCAAGATTTTCTAAGAAACATATTGTAATTAGCTAGCATATACCAAATGATGCTTTATTTCTTAGAGGTAAAATCCAACACAATGAAATATGAAATAAAATGGTTATACCCAAACCGTTGTTAAGGACGTATACAGTTATAACGGTTCAAGCCGTTGTTATGTATATAAAAATGATGCTTTATTTCTTGGCGGGAAAATCAAACAACATGAAAATATTACAGACAACAGTTATTTCTAACCCGTTGTAGATAGTAAGAATCAATTACGGTTTCAAACAAAACCGTAGTCTGTTTGGAACAAAATATAACGGTTTTTCTTATACCGTGTTTATTACTTTCCAATAAACAAAGTCTTGCAAGTGTTGTATTATTCACACATATATACTCTGAGCTTCCCCTCCCCCACATAATATTCTCAAACATTGAGCTTCCCCTCAACCACCAGCCTACCCCATCGATGTAGCAATCATCCTCATCATCGCCATTGCTGCCGCCAGATAAATCCGGATTCTCCTCTTTAAAGAAGTAATAAACCCTCCTCTCGGTAGATTTGTTTGTTTTTATAAGTATGCATTGTTATAATTTGTTTATTAATTTCTGCTTTAGATATGGTCCAAAAGCGGAAAAGAAACGATGGAAATGCGTCAGGCGACAACTCAGGTAATGAGAATAATTTGCAACACACTGCGGGTCGAATGCGCCACAGGGTTTCCCTAGAAGCAATAAATTCAAAGATATCTAATCCTTTACAATGGGATAAAGATACGGGGCTGCCATATGGTGAGTATGCCGGGTATTTTGCGAGTCGGATTGGTTGTTGTGTAAGACAGTATGTGCCTCTCGGTACGCCGCGTATCAATGAACTGAGTAAAATACGGAACACCATGCTAATAAACAGAATAAAGGTATGTATATACAATAATAAATGTTTTTGCTGAAATTAAGTTACTACTTGATATGTGTATTAGCCGAAACCCTTGTACCAACTATGCTCATCATATATGCAGTTAGCTTACGTTGTCCCCGAAAAGTATGATAAGTACCTAAAAACAAAGACAGGGGAAGCCCTCAGTTCATGAAAGTTAAAGATTGCTGAGAAGCACTTGTTCAACAAGGAAACCGGGGAGATGAACAAGACCCACCAACAAAGAAGTATTCGTATGTCAGTCAAGCCCATTGGGATAGCTATATCGCTTATAGGCAGTCTGACAAGTTTAAGGTAACTTAATAATAATAAGTAAAGAAGTATACTTAGTTTAGTGTTTGGTCATGCTTACGTTTCTTGATAGAATTTATTTGATGAAGGCTATGAGTGAGAGGAACAAGGCAAACATTTCAAAGAAAAAGACCGTCTTTTACGGCTCCCGAGGTGGTTATAGATTGATTTAGAAGAAACTTGTAAGTACATAATTCTTATAGTATTACACTATTAGGTGTTTTAGTCGGATGTTATATATGTTCATAGTAATCATACATATTTTGAGAGGATATCAATGTGATGAATGAATTGTAGGCAAAGCTTGGAAAATTCAGTCGTCACGACGTTTGGGTGGAAGGTCACACTCCTAAGAATGGAAAGACGAAAACTGAATATGATAAGGACATCAAAGAGAAAATTGTAAGTTTGAATAAATATGTCACTCCTACCACTAGTAGTCGGAGTTATATAATTGTGTGTTGCTTAATGGTTTTATGTGTATGTAGAGGATCTGTGAGAAGGAGGTACAGGAAGGAAAATGGAAGCCTGAAGGATGTGATGACATTCTTGCTAGGGCAATCGGCAAAGCAGAGCATCCAGATCGTGTGAGAGGGGTATCGACGCATGTTGGTATCACTAAGTATTTTGGGAAAACTATTCGAAGTGGTGATGATTCCAAGAAGGTAATCTATAAATACTGTATTTGAACCAACGTAATTTATAACTATATATGCTGACATTAATTTCTACTACACAGCTACATAAAATAGCCAGGTTGATGATGAGAATGTTGGAAACTGGGGAAAAGCCATCAGAAAAAGAGTTGGATATGGTTCAAAAAGTCATAAAGGAAGCAGAGGAGGAGGAGGAGGAGGAGGAGGAGGAAAAATAGGTAATAATATTTATGTCTTATATATATACAATGTGTTATATGATTTGGAAAATCAATACGTGTTATATGGACAAGTGTTAATGTACAGAAGGAAGCCGAGGAGGACATGGCAAGGGAGAAGGAAATGGCAAAGGAGACTCAGGTGGGAGCCGAGGATCGATATCGGCGATTGAAGAGGAAGAGGAAGCCGGGAAGGTCGTGACACAGGAAGAGATTGAGGTAGTTGATGATCAGATGTTCTTCTCTACACCGAAAAAGGTAATAGCTGCTAGTTTATAATTATTCATCTCAGTACACGTTTTTTACTTATGAAATTTATTAAAGGTACTGAATGTATGTGTACTAATTGATTAAAGCTGTCGTGAAGGGCGATTTCAAGGTGGCTTGTCGTCTGTTCTATTTACAGGGGAAACAGAAAGTTGCTGTTGCCAGGGAATACGTGTTTTCTTACGACCGGCTTCAACAAGTTAAGGTTCATGGTATACCCCTTCGTCATAATTGCAGTAAAGTGGAAGTGTCCCAATTATATAAAGAGGAGTATGGGGAAGTAAAAGTACCATTTCCTAATGAGGAGATCACTTATTTGAAAGAAGCCTGAGCTCTTATGTGCAATGGCCTAACAACCTCATCAATGTTGTCATCCCCGAGGTACCTATATGAAGACGTTAATTATTAATTGTTCTTTAAATATATTAGGGTACGAATATTAACACATCGTAAGTACTTTAATCTTTACATTTGCAGAAGTTAAGCAAAGTCATGGCACCAGCTAAAGCAATTACTACTACGTCAACAGAAGTTGTTGCAGTCAAGCTTGCTTATGATTCTTATTATGAATCGTGTGAATATAAGAAAAAAATGAAAACTGCTTCGCTGATGGCTTTGCACAACCTTGCTGTAAAGAAGTCACTTAGAGGGGATATAGTCATGATTAACATTGAAGAGGAAATTATGGGCGCAACTGATATAGCCGTACTGGACCCAAAGCAACTGATGGAATTTGTCGACCTTGACAATTTAGATGTTGTTCACATTTTGATTTGGATGAAGTAAGTTTTATTAATAAAACTATTTAGTCATTTCCATTTACGAATAATGATGTTTGTTAAAATTATCAATTACAATAACATTTTTCATTCGATGTGGTGTAATAGGTACCTGAATTATCAGATCGCTGAGTGGAAGCTCCCATTTCACGCCTACGGATTCTTGAGTCCTAAGGCGTTCTCTGTGCACAGAATTTCATACGAAGAACAAATCAATAGTATCGCTCGTCGGTTGATGTCGTCCAAAAACTATGGCTTGCCCCCTACAATGAGAATATGTATGTATAGTACGTGATTATTGTAATGAATCACGGTTCTATAAATTTATTATTAACATACTTAAATGCGTGTAAATGAACTAAAAGTTCAATGTCCCAAATTGAATAGGAAGCATTGGGTGCTACTGGCAATCCAAGTGGAAACAAAAACGAGTAATCTTGGATTGACTCTCAAGTCAAACCCTCGTGTTTGTAAGGATGATAACTGAGTAAGTTTACAACCTTCAATAATGTCATTTGTTATTGTATGACTTGAGACATATATAAGCAAATAATAATGGCATGTGTGTATATTTATGATTTAGTGTTTTTGAAGCAAAAAAAAAAGATTATGTCCACTTGGGAAATATGAAAGCGACATTGTTCCCAATTTTATCACGCCATTAGTAAGTGTATTCTTAATAATTACTCGTATCATTTAATTAATGTTTATGCGAGAGGTTGATTATCTAATGCAGCTGATTTGTGTGTGATTTATATAATAGTCTCCTAAAGCACCAGACGACAAACAATGCGCCTTTTACGTTTGCCAGTCCATGTGGGAGGTTATCAACAGAAAACTATCTACCATTCCGATACGGGTTAGTGTTATTTAAAAACTATTGCAGACGTAATTGAGTTCAATTCTGTATACTTCCATGTATTATATCTATTTTGATTATGTATATTTTGAATTGTAGTTTCCACAAATACTCCATAAAGCCCCGGAATATTCGCCAGAGGACATCAACCAGATGAGAAATATATGGGCCAGTTATGTTGTTCCATTAGAAATGTCTCGATAGTTTTCTCATTCTTTATGTACGAGTGTGTATATATAGATCCATTGTGTATTGGTTTCTTTTGTTTTCTCAATAGCAGTTGTGTTTTGGTTGTTGATCATCCTGTTTGTACTGTTTTTAAACTGGGTTTAACTGATTCCGAGGTGTAATATTTTGATACAAGATTGAATTTTTTGTCTTTGACAATTCTTTGGAATGCTATTTTTCAAGAAAAAAAAATAGCATTTCAAAGAATTTGCTACAAACGCTTGAAAAAATAGCATTTTCAAAGAAATTTGCTAGATAAAGCTAAAATCATTTTTTAAAAAAAAAAAAAAAAAAAAAATTAAAAACGATAACGGTTAAAAACAACCCGTTGCAAACAATTATTTGACAACGGTTTTATTTAGATAAATAACTGTTGACATATTTTTCCCTCCCATTCAAACCGCCAAAAATATAAGATAACGAACGATAACCGTTGTCGAGTTCAAAACTTTTACAACGGTTTATTTAAGCAGAACCGTTGACAAAATTTCATCAATACAAATAGATAACGGTTACATACCGTTGTCAACAGATGAATATAACAACGGTTTTGCACGCAATAAAGCCGTTGTTAAATTTGACATTCAATTAAATAAGATAACGAAATGAACCGTTATCATATATAATATTTAACAACGGTTTTGGAACGATAAGACGTTATCAATAGTAAACTACGACAACGGATTTGAAACCGTTCATAAGATTTAACAACGGTTTCTTAAAATATTTTACAACGGTTCTTGATGTTATATAACGATCGCGTGTTATTTGTACAACCGTGGTATATATTTAACAACCGTCGTTGCAATAACGGTCCCGTGTTTCTATTTAAAAACGGTAATTTGCATTATTTGACCGTTATTGAATGTCTTATTTGGCGTAGTGCTTGTTTTAATTCCCATCATCCTTATCCGTTGAGTTAACCCGAGATATCCGGGCATAGAGTTGCGTGTGACCCAAAAGGGTGTCTTCTCACCTTAGCCTTAGGTGTATGTGTAATACTCCGTATTTTGATAATAAATTACTAGTGTAGATCCCGCGCAAATGCGCGATAAATATAAGCTTTTAATTTTTAGTGTATTAGTTATAAATTTTAGATTTATATCTCACGAATTTTTATAAAAAAATAACAAACTAATATTAAAATTAATCAAAAGAATTGAATAATTCCATGAATTGTATTTTTTATGAAAATAGTTTAATTACATCAAATTATTTAAAAAAAATATTTTTTCGTCACGAAGTTAATTATAGAAGATACATGAGTTTTTATGTATATATTATTTTAAATGAAAAATTAGTTTAATAAATGAAAATCTAATTTGTTTCCATATATAAGTGATGAGGCATATTCTGCACCCGCTGACCGAGTCAACATATTGAGCAAGGTCAAAGACATCCACAGCAAGTCAACGTCTTAGACACCTTAGCCGACGCAACCTGCCGGCCTGTCACTTGGGTCTCGGCTAGGCAGCTAGCCAGCCGGGAGGCATATCCGCGTACTCATATCCAAGACCCCTCGGCATGGAGTCAACCAGGTCCGCCGGCCTGCCATGGGTCCCTCGGCCGAGGGTAGATCAGTCTTTCCACCTGCTAAAGCCACTTGGCCACTTGACCACTACGTGACAAAAGGTGAAAGTCTATAAATACTCCACTTCCGTCATTGAGGAGAGGATCCGAAAAATAATCAATTAAACACACTAATCTGGTATAAACTCCCTTATCTCTCTACAATATACTTTGCCAAGTAACACACAACTTAATCCCTTTTAAGTTTACTGACTTGAGCGTCGGAGTGAGTTCGCTCGGTACCAAGCCGAGCCCTCAGTTTGTTCATTGTTTCAAGAGAGGCCGAAAGGAAGAGTCAAGCAAAGTCATCATTCTACAAGCTTACGTGGTAACAAATCCTGCTCCGGAATTACACCCGGAACAATAAGTTTGAGCACTTTGGAGGGAAAACTTTAGAGAAGTTGTATTCTCTTAATATATAGGAGGATTTATACTTTTTAAATTTGCACCTCATTAATATTTATCATTTCACCCCATTGTATTTTGAAATGAAACAAAAAAAATTGAAATGGAAAACCAATAAAAAAAATTATTTAAGTTTTGAATTTTTTTAGTGAATGTTTTTTTGTCACGAAGCTAATAATAAGCATGTGTTATTCTCTACATTAATAATTATTGCATTACTGAAAATTTAGCAACTTATACTTTATAGTTTAATATCAATTATATTTTATTTTAATGAAAAAATCATAATTATAATTTTATTTAAAAAATTAGAGTTTATTTATAAGAATATATTCATTGAAAATATAATAATGTAATGAAAGAAAGTTTTATTTATTACCTTATTTAGCTAGATGCTTTTTGGAGGGAAAACTAAGAGAATTTTTATTCTCTTAGTAGTATGGGGATGAAAGTAATTTATGTAATATAATAATTGATTAAATGACATTTCTAATAATAAATACAAGTAAGAGGTTAATTAAATAATAAATTAATAAAGCAAGTCGGGAATTGGGCTTAGCTAATAACTGAGTACTGGGTCGTGTGCCATTGTTAATTGGACCGAAACTTATTAAGTTGGAATGAGTGTAATCGGGATTTATATCGGGAATTAATAATAATATAATACGGAAATAATATTATATAAAAGCAATAATAATTATATCAATAATAATAATAAGTTATGGCAATAATAAAAAAATTAGTAAAGATAGTATGAAGAAATCCTATGGTAAGATTAACATATGTAATAATAATAATAATATAATGGTAATTCCTATACTAATTAGAATAAGGTAAGTTATAATAATTTCCTAATTGACCTCGTATTCTCTATAATCCTACACTATAAATACCCTATTTAATCTGAGAAATTAATCACAAATTGAAAGAAGGAGCTTTGGAGACGGAAGAGCAATTAATCGATTAAAAGGTAAAACCGTCTTAAACTCAATTTAATTTTTATAAAGCTTATGACCGTGACTTTTGTGACCACCGTATAGCATCGTATGGACCACCATGTGACTCGAGCTTTAGACCATAGTTAGCCTGGACTGCCATGATTAGAACCTGACGATCTTTGACCGTCGTTGACTAGGGTTGGGGAGGTTTTGAGGCGGCTGAAAGTGGCTGGTCAAGGGGGATTGCGTGTTTGTGGTCGTGGGGTTGAGGTGGGTAATTGACCCACTAATTGGGCATGGCGTGACCTGGCATTGGTGGGGATGTGTCGAGGTAGCCGATTCGACCAGGAGGGAGGTATTGTGGTGGTGGCAGAGGGTGGTTGGTGCTGGTGGTGGTCGGAAATCGCGAGAACAGGGGAGAGCAGGGGATTTGTCGAGGCTGTTTTAAGACGAGCGTCGTGGCCGTGTTTCTGATCTTGAGTGAGGTTGGAGGGTACCTTTAGAACCACCGTGGGTCAACGGTGACAATGGTGGTGGCTGGAGATGGTGAGGTTGGGTGTGGTTTTCGGGGTCGGGCTGTTTTGGGACATGGGTTGAAGGGAGTGCTGTTGGTGTCAGGTGTTTAGGGCGTGCGTTTCTGGGCTGCCGGGGGTTGGTTTGATGAGTGGTTAGGGGATTATTGGATGGGCCGTGGTGTAGGGAAGAGGTAGGCTGACTGGGTGGTAGTCGTGGTGGTCAGTGGTGTCGGTTTTGGGTGTGTTTATAGGGGGTGTGTACACCGTTTCTAAACCATGTATTGGGGGTTTTGTGTGTTTGTTTTGTGACGGGTTTTAAGTGGGTAATTCGGGTGACTCGGGTTTGTTTAAGTAATCGGGTTTTACACAATAATTATAATATCGTAATATTTAATTATAATAAATAATTAGTTTGAATAATTAATATAATAAAAGGAATAAACAAATAAATAATTGAATTAAATTGATTTAAATTATAATATTTTGTTAGGTGATTTGTGAAGAATTTATAATCGGGTTCGTGTGCTTAATTATTGGATCGCTTCGAGCTGCTTGATTGGATATTGCTTGCCAGGTAGGATAGCTACTCAATTACTTTAATGATTACTTGTATAATGTTATATGATTGTTTGATTGAGTTGTGTTGGATGAATTATGATTGTTGAATTGTTGGATTGAGATGATTTGATTATTGACTACCTCAGCTCGTGACTGAGATGATTTGATTATTGACTACCTCAGCTCGTGACTGAGATGATTATATTGATTATTGGATTCCTCAGCTTCGTGTTTGAGATGGTAAGAAATTGTGTTGCTCAATTGTTTGCATTTTCATATCATAAGCACTTGCATTGGATACCTCAGAACAGGTTCTGCAGGACTTGTTTCTGGGATGATGAGACTACCTCAACTTCGGTTGGGATGATGAGATTACCCCGGCCAGGGATTGGCGGGATGAACGGGAGCGTCGGAGGATTGATCATGAGCGTGCATTGCATTTGCATTTAATATTGTTCTTGTATCTATTTATTGTGGTTGTTTGGCTATTCCTACTCAACCTCGTGGTTGACAGTGTATTCGTGAACACCTGTGGTGAACCTTAATGGAGAGAAGATTTGACAGGTACTAAAGATTAGCTGACTTGGGAGGTTAAGGGAATGCGTGAGGACTTGGCTAATCTACCTAGAAGTCTAGACCACATAGAATATTTAATCACTTTATTTATTTCCGCTGCGAGTTGTAATTATTTTATATTGAGTTTTAGTTGGTTAAGTTGTAATGAACATGTAATCGCTAAGTTTTCATTTAAAGTACTTTGGTGAGTTGGACTTTGTTATTCACTACCTCGGAAAACCGAGATGGTAACAGTCCTATTTATTTGGGAATGTCTAGCTAAAGGCTCCTGAATAAATGGGGGTGTTACAGTATGTTTCCGACAAGATGAGTGAATTTGGACATAGTCATAAGTTTGATAATTTGGGGGCACTAGGACGGTAGTTAGCCCATGTGATGCTTTGAGTGTGGCGAATCGATCATGAGAGACAACTTACAAATGATGAGTGGAATACAATCAGAATTTGGATTCTTAGCGGTGGTGCTGACTCATAGATAGTGAACGCAATTTGAGGACATGTGAGGATGACCTTTTTAGCACTACCCAGATGTTCTGGTTAGCATATGATTGAGTTAGAACTTGTGAAACGATGAGGTAATAGTTGAAGTACTCAGAGAGTTGAAAGAGGAGTGTTAGTATGAATGATGAAAGTAGTTGGAGGTTGTGAAATTTGGCTTGGGGAATGATATGAGTTGAATAAATGGTGACAAGATTTAGGAATCTGGAATACGGGAAAGAAAGAGTATTAGAACGAGAGATGAGTTGGAGATTTGCAAGTGGTAGGCCGTCATTCAGTGAGGGATTTGTTGTAAGTTTTAAGTAAACCGTGTGAAGAGGTATAAGCGTGGATGAATTTGATCATTGGTGATACATAAGGTAACCGTTAAACTAAGTGCATAGACATGATATGTGAAAGTGGTTGTGTCGGACTTCGGTCCTGAGAGTGATAGTATAGATTTTGTTTGCAAAATTGTCTCCCAAGCGTTATTATGAAAATGCCCACGGTGTGCATCGTTATTGTGTTGTAGTTCTTAAGTGAGTGGTGATGTTGTTACTATTCCTTGAGAGTGATGAGTGATTAGACCGTGTCCATGAGATGACGTAATGCATAGCGGTTACCGTTGTAACTAGAGTGTCGCACTACGGTGCAGTTGTTGGTGATGAAATATTAGGTTTGTGTTGGTAGTATGCCTTGGATGCGTTATCTAAATTGTGTAGTAATGCTAGCCATAAGGCCAATAATTTTGTTTGATTCGGTTGTTTAATGGTATATGAGTCACCATCGGGATTTATTAGCATTTGTGTGATGAAATGGGAAGTTTTGAACCAAGTTGAGAATGAAAACATTCTGCCCTAGGTGACACTCGACCGAGTGTACCATGCACTCGATCGAGTGGTCTCCTACTCGGCCGAGTGGCTTTCTGCACTCGACCGAGTGGACTGCTTTGACCCTTGTTTTGTGGATATTAGACCAAATATTGACCATGTACCCTTATTTCGCGGTTTATATTAGTTGACTTGGGTTGGATGACCATGATTGACCTTACATGGGTGATATGTGTGAATTGTTTACGTTTTACTACGTGGTGTGACATTTTGCAAAGTAAATGGAAATTGTTGATTCGGCATGAGTGGATTTATGACAAAATGATGTAATAATCTTGTGTGATGCACGTTAATTGATGTGGTTACAATTGTGTGTGTGTGACATAGTGGTCATTTGCGTACTTGTGGTTATGGTCTTCCGTATGAGCGGAAGTGTTGGTGATAGATGGGAATGGATGTTGAAAACACATGTGTGATCATGTGGCGGATTTGACGCGGTATATGCGTGGCATGGTATTCGGAAATTTGGAATGTTGAGCATAGTTGGGTCACATGACGACTGACGTTGCACCATTTGGTTGTTTCATAGAGTTTGCATGTTCGTGATTGATTTGCATACTTGTGCATGTATGAGATTAGACGTGATATATAAGTGTGTCGTAATAATCAAGTTATACCCGAGACTTACCCATAGACTTAGGGCATTAGCAATAGAGGTTTGTCAAAAGGTTTGTAAGATGATGTGTCAATTATTTTAGAGGTTTGTCTATAAACCCTCTATTGTTGGACATGGGTGTTGAGGTTCATGGATGATAGGGGTTACATATTGTATCCAGGTTTGTGGAGAGAGAATGTGAGAGGATAAATAGTATAGTGGACGATGTTATGAACCTTAAAGAGGTTTATCTATTGTTGGTATGAGGTTTGTGAGTAAATGAGTTTGTATATTATCTTATGTGGCATGAGAACAAACCTATTGAAGGTTTGTCTATTGCTAATGCCCTTAGAACCAACTGAGTTGGGTGTTGTGATGGGATTAGGGTTTTGAACCGTGGGCTGAACCTTGTACCTTGACGTTTGGGAGGCTCGTAGAGTAGGGCTATATCATGGCATTAAAACTATGTATGATTCATTTATGAATTTAAAATACGTAAGAGAGAATGTGGAACCTGGAACATAGTCATTGGGGGAATTTAGTAATGAGTGTATGACACCGTATTTCGAGGTTGATAGTTGAACTTCGGGACGAAGTTCCGTTTTAGGGGGAGTGAATGTAACAATTCTGAAGTTTAGGAAAAAGGAAGTACGAAATGCGAGGAAATAGTGAAAGTTGTGAGGAAGTAGTGAGAATGGAACAACGAACTTTGGGAAGAGAGTACACATGAGATTTGAGGGAATAGTCGGAAAGGGAAGAGTGAGGTAAAACTTCGGGGCTGAAGTTTATTTTAAGGGGAGGGGGGAGATTGTAATACTCCGTATTTAATAATTATATAATAATAATATTAATATTTTATTGTAATTATATGAGTTATGTTGAGACGAAATAATAATAATAATATTAATAATAATTATTATTATAATAATAATAATAATAATAATAATAATAATAATAATAATAATAATAATAATAATAATAATAATAATAATAATAATAATAATAATAATAATAATAATAATAATAATAATAATAATAATAATACATTATACATGTATTATATACTCCAACCATACATATATATACTACCCTTATCCACCCCTATCCCTTACCCTTATCCATTTGCAATCTCATAAAATCCACCATCAAATTACAAGAGAGAAAAAGGGGGAAAAGAGAGATTAGAAGAACAAGGGAGATTCGTCACCTCACCTCGATATCGTAAGGTAATACCATCTTTCATCTAATTAATTTATATCATCGACCCGCCTTGACCCCGACTCGCCTTTGGCTCTGGTTGACCACCCATTTGACCGTCGTTGACCACCCAAATAAGGGTTTGACCGTGACTTTATAGGGGTTAGATTGTTGTTATAGCTGTTTTGTGCGACAGTCTTAAGACGAGTTGTTGACCCACCATTCGTGGCTGTTTTAGGCGGACCTTGGGTGGGCTGTGTCGAGAGAAGTGAGGAGGTCGTAGTGGTGGTCTTGGGTAGTGGGTAGGGTGGCTGTGGCGGTTAGGATCTGGGTAGAAAGGAGGGTGTACGGGCGCAAGTTAGGGCATGTGTCAGGTTGTTGTTGTGGCTACTGTCGTGTTCCTGGTGGTTGTCGGGGAGGGTCGGTATCGGCTAAGGTTGGGGGTCAAGGTGGGGGTGTTGGTGAGGTCGGTCGTGGCTGGTGGTGGCCACGGTTGGTGGTTGTGTGGTGAAAGTGGAAGGGTGTCGGGTGTGGGGGGTTGTTGTGGTTGCCGTGTGGTTGTCATTGTTGTGGGTCGTGGCTGCTGCCGGCCGTGGTCCACCGTGGCTGGTGGTGGTGGCCACGGTGGCGGCAGTAGGTGGTGGTGGTGGTTGGTTAGTCGGGTTTTGGGTTATGAGTATAAGGCGAGTTTTATTTAGTCGTATACGTATTTGTATAAATATATTCGTATGATTATACGTATTTGTATACGTATTAGATCAGTATGTTTATACGTATTTGTATAAGTATTTGTATGACTAGATTAGTATATTTATACGTATTTGTATTATTATCGTATTTTAGGAAATGAGTTTTGTGAGACGGTTTTACGAGACGGGCCTAGCTTGTATGACGGATTGCTTATGCGGATTTGCTAAAAGGTAGGTTAATCCTACTTAGTTTCAATATGTTTATATGGTTAAGTGAGTCGGCATTGATTAGTCATTTGCATTATAAAATGATATTGGTTAAGAGCATTAGATGAGTCGGTAATTGACATGTTGTGTGGTATCTTGTATTTATTGTACTTGTCGTGAATGTTGGATAATATGATGGTTGTGACTGTTGGTTTTTGTTGAGGAGACGGAAGGCGGTTGGGACACCGTCTTCCACTTGGGTCGCCTCTTGGAGCTTTCCCACTCCAAGAGGGATGTGCACATTAATGACTTGAGTTTGGAGGGACTCGTGTGGTTGAGACACGACGTCTGGCAGGGGATCCGGTTGGCTTTCGGACCCGGTACGTCTGGGCGTGTCCCGGTACCTGTTGTGGTTATCGGTATGTCTGGGCGTGTCCCGGTACCAGTGTGGTTGATGGTATGTCTGGGCGTGTCCCGGTACCAGCGTGGTTGTCGGTATGTCTGGGCGTGTCCCAGTACCGGAGTGGTGGTCGTGTGATATCATGTTATTCATATCATAGTCGTGTTGTATGTTCACACACTCGAGTTGTGTCACACTTTATTTATTTGTTGTAACTGACGTTTGTTGTGTCTGTGCATTTGTCACCTATTTCTTTTGGGGTGGCCTGTGTCAATCCATATGATATCCTTTGGTCATATGGGGAGCAGGTTAAGTTCAGGTTGTTTGGTTAGCACGCAGGAGACGGGGCGAGCTTGATAACATCACGAGACGAGTTTAGTTGATTAGAAGAGTATAGATGTCATGAGTTGTACTTTTATTCATTTGTTTACGTTTCATGTAAATCATTAAACATTACATTAATTAAATGTTCTTTGATTGGAGTTTTGAAACACTACCTTGGGAAACCGAGATGGTAACGCTTCAATTATCTTGGCCGGATAGTTGGGGTGTTACAATAGTTGCTCAGGACGAGAAAAGGCTCAAGTGTGGGGTGTTTGATAAGCTCATATCTTTACCATCTAATTAGTCCATTTTGTGCACAATAAACGACATTAGGGAGCGGTTTTGCTTGACTTACGTCTTTATTAACCAATTCCGAGTGGTGAGTTATTAAGAAGGATTTGATCATGTTTTATAGGAAGCTCGGGGTGGTTCTAAGTCCCAAGGGAAGCCTGGAAGCAAGCAACAAGAGATCGATGAAGGAACCGTCCAAGAGAAGAAGCAAAGGAAAATATTCAAAGCGGAGTTCAGCACGAAGGCCGTACCGTGCGCCTTTCCCAAAGCTATAGGGCACATCGAGCGCCTTTTCTGGGATTATGCGTTTTGATTACGGGCTTCCATCCAACTTAAGCTCATCATTTCCTCTTTAACCTAGGACTATATATAGGTGAATACCATCAGGGATTCACCATCTTATGCTTTATTTTGTTAATCAAGTTGTAATTTGAATATTATCATCTTTATTAGGTTGTTAGATCTATTATGGAGAACTAATCTCCCCTCTTAATCCAATCCAAAAGGTATAAACTTTGGTTGTAAGACACTTTAATCTTTCCCTAATTATTATTATTATTATTATTATTATTATTATTATTATTATTATTATTATTATTATTATTATTATTATTATTATTATTATTATTATTATTATTATTATTATTATTATTATTATTATTATTATTATTATTATTATTATTATTATTATTATTATTATTATTATTATTGGTAGAATGTGAGCTTTTATTAATTATAAAACAATATTACAAAATGATGTTAACATTCTCAACCAATCATACAACAGCTACAAAAACTTTTAACAAATTTAGACTTGAACACCTAAGCTAAGTAGCCAACTTCTATCCTTCCTAGGCAAAACAGTCTGAACTTTCTGCAAGATGCGAGCCCTCACCATAGACTGTACCTCCATAACCACTTTCCTTGGTGAAGCTAGAGCCAAAGATAATCTGCATTCATTCCTTTGTTGCCAAATACAATACCAACTAGCCATTAAGGCCAAGCTACAAACCTGCTTCTGCAGCTTTGTACAGTTCAGATTAGAACCATACAGTCTTCTGTTCAACCAGTTTTCAATCCCAGCAATAATATGTGATCCATAAACACAGCTGCAAAATAGATGATCATGTGTTTCAACAGCTTGTTCACAGTTCACATAGCTGTTTCTGTCACTAATCTGCAACTGAAAAAGCTTTTCCCTAGTATTCAAACCTTGATGCTTAATCATCCATCCAACCAGAGAATGTTTAGGTATATTCCAAGAAGCCCAAACATTATTATACCACTGGACAAGGGGGTGTGGACACTGCAACCAGTGATAGCCAGAACTAATAGAGTAGCCCCTAACATCAAACTCCCAGTGACCACCCACAAAACCAGCACTCAGAACATCTTTAATTTTAATATATTCCTCCAGTTCCAGTTGGAATCAGGAGGTGGTTGATATGTTTGCCAGTCAACTCTTTTTAGGTAAACATGATCAATCCATAACACCCACAACCTGTCAGCCTTAGTATGTATCCAATTAACCAATTTGCCAACAGTAGCCTTATTCCACACCTCAGCTTGCTTTATATCAAGCCCTCCTTCCTTTTTCCTGCAACAAACTTTCTCCCAAGCTATCAGAGGGACCCTGTGATATTCAGAATCACCACTCCAAAAGAAATTCCTGCATATGGCTTCAATTCTCCTTATGACTCCTTTGGGAATAAGAAAAATAGAAGCCCAATAGTTATGGAGAGTGTTTTAACACAGAATTAATCAAAATAAGCCTTCCTGCATAACTCAACTTCCTTGCACCAATACCTCTGATCTTGTTCACAATTTTATCCAAAAGCATATGACAATCAGCTTTGGATAATCTCCCAGGTTGAATTGGTACCCCCAGCTACTTAAAAGGTAAAACTCCTTGCTGAAATCTTGAAACCTGTACAACATCCATTCTCACCTCATCTGGGACACCATTAAACACAACCTCTGACTTTGAGGCATTAACCTTCAAACCAGAAGTTTCAGAGAAAGTAGATAAGGCCCTTAAGAGCAACATAATTGACTTGATATCACCCTTACAGAACATTAACAAGTCATCAGCAAATAGAAGATGAGTTAATTTCAAGCTCTTGCAAAGAGGATGATATCTAAAGTACCATTTCCCAGTGGCATACTCCATAACTCTTGTCAAATATTCCATACAAATACAGAATATAAGAGGGGAGATAGGATCTCCTTGCCTCAATCCTCTCTTACCTTTAAAGAACCCAAACTGTGAGCCATTTAAGTTAAGAGTATAAGAAGGAGTAGTAATGCAAAGCATAATCAATTTCCTAAAGTGATCAGGGAAATTAAGTGCCTGTAGCATTTGGTCCACAAACTGCCACTCAATAGTATCATAAGCCTTCTGTAGGTCAAGCTTAAACATACATCTAGGTGAGACCATTCCTCTATTATACAACCTTACAAGGTCTTGACAAATGAGAATGTTTTCAAGTATACTCCTCCCCTTAACAAAAGCACCTTGATTCTTACTAATAATATCAGGTAAGACCCTTACCAGTCTATGACACATAATCTTAGAAATTGCTTTATACAGGACATTGAAACAAGAAATAGGCCTGAAATGTTTCACACTAGATGGCCTGTATAGTTTAGGGATTCAGGTTATAACAGTAGAATTAATTTGAACCAGGAGCTTCCCAGATTCAAAAAAAATTAACAACAGTAGCACCAACCTCAGCACCTACAATATCCCATGCATCCTTATAAAACTGACTTGAGTAACCATCTGGACCAGAAGATTTTCTATTAGGTATACTAAAGATGTTGTGCTTTACTTCATCCATAATAACTGGTTGAGCTAAGATGAGCCAATGCTCCTCAGTACAGCATATAGACCACAACTGACTACATGTTGTTGCACTGAAAGAGTCTGTTTATGGGAACCAAGTAATGATTGATAATAGTCCAAAAAAGC
Source organism: Silene latifolia (assembly GCF_048544455.1). Classification (NCBI taxonomy): domain Eukaryota; kingdom Viridiplantae; phylum Streptophyta; class Magnoliopsida; order Caryophyllales; family Caryophyllaceae; genus Silene; species Silene latifolia. Next base: position 53,867,663 of record NC_133530.1, read on the forward strand.
CAGCTGGATATCAGACCCCTCAGTACAGAGCTTTCCATCTTTATCTTCAATTTGAAAAACCTTATTCATCATAACCCTCTTTTTAATAGCATGATGGAAAAAGGCAGTATTCAGATCCCCCTCAATAGACCATTGGATTTTAGCTTTTTGAGATAAGAAACTATCTCTAGCCACAGTAAGCTCCTTAAGATCACTTGCTAAGTCCAATTCCTGTTGAATAAGGTCCAGATCCCCTGGATTGTCAACTAGAGCTTTCTGAATATTTGCTAGAGCCAGGCCAGCATTGGCAGTAGTATTTTCTATATCAGAAAAACAAGTGTGATTCAACTTTTTGAGAATAGGTTTGAGAGCTTTTAATTTATTGATCACTCCAAACATCTTGGTGCCAGTATACACACCCCTCCAGACACTAACTACACTAGACTTAAAATCTGCAGCTTTGCCCCACATATTAAAGTATTTAAAGCTTTTTTCCCTTCCTAAGTCAGCTCTCTTATTCACCACAGTACATGGGCAGTGATCAAAGAGTCCCTCTGGATGGAAATGAGCAATGTAATCACCATACATAGTCACCCACTCAAGATTGCCCATTGCCCTATCCAATCTGCTATAAACTCTCTCAGAAACCTTCTGTTTATTAAACCAAGTATAGAGAGCCCCAGTAGGTGAAATATCCTCCATACAACATAATGAGGCACATTCTTGAAACTGTTTCATTTCAATCTCAGTAGTATGACCACCAAGTCTTTCAATAGGTGAAAGAACAGTGTTAAAATCTCCTAGCCAGAGCCAAGGATCAGAGCAATGATTAGCCACCTGTTTAAGAAAATCTCATAGCTCCACCCTTTCATGTAGTCCATTAAAAGCATATATCATGGTCAAATAAAACTTCTTATCATCAGTTTGAGAATGGACAAGCATATGAATATACTGTGCATTATAGGCCATAAATTGTATATCAAAACATGAAGGCCTCCAAAAAATCCAAATTCTCCCTTCTTTATGCCACCTGCAGTTAGTGGTCACACTCCAACCATCACAAATAGAGGTAGGTCTCTTAAGTAAGTTACTAGGTTTGAGCTTAGTTTCCAGCAGACCAAACAGACCAACTGTAATACCCCGTATTTTATATAATATAATTAATTAAACGGATATTGTTATATATAATTATTAGGTATTATTTTACTAATTATGTCGGGATAATAGTTGAGTCGAGTTAATTGTTTAGTCGTGTTGATATCGTAAAATCGAGTTGTTGCATAAGTTATCTGAGACGGGTTTATATGGTATTCGAGACGTGAGCTAAACCTTTTACCCTCGACCCATTTGGGTTTACCCAATATCATGTTTAACCCAATTAACCTAGCACCCAACACCTTTCTCTAACCTAAGTTTTAACCTAATTTTACCCTAGCAACACCCTCAACCCGCCTCCCTCTTTCATCAGCCCATTTGGCAGCCTTTCACGCAAAACGAGAGAGAGGGAGAGAGCAGGAGTGGTGACGGCGCAGCAAGGAAGGTCAAAGGGAGGTTGTCGACGACGTAGGGTGGCCCTGGTGGTTGTTGTGGTGGCGGAAAGGTAAGCATGTCACATTCCTCCTCTGTTTTCATCTTTTATGTCGGGTTTTTGGTTGGGGTTGCGTGTCTTAGGGAGGGGATAAGGGTGGTTGGTGTCGGGGTAATGTTGTTGGGTGGTCTGAGTCGCCCCTATTGGTGGCGGTCAGGTGGGCTTTGGGTGGTAGTGGTGGCAGAAGTAGGCGTCTTTGACGGGGGGGGGTAGCAAACGGGTAGCGGGGTTTTGCATACGGGTTCGGACGGGTATGTTTGGGGTGGCACCACCGTGGACTAGGGGGAGGTCGAGACGGTGGTGCCACGGTGTCTAGGTTCGTGGGATGACGGTGAGTAGGGTCGTGGTTGTTTGGCAGGGGATGGTTGTTGGTTGCGGTGGTGGTAAAAAGGAAAACAGTGGGTGTTGGTGATGATGCGCGGTGAACCAGGCCGAATGCCAGCCCTGGTTCGACTCGCCGGCGGCAGTCGACCAGGCTGGTGGTGGTTGCTGGCGGTGGGGACGAAGTGGGGGTCAGGTCTGGTGGTTGTCGTGGTGGCGAGGTGGTGCGTGAGGGTGTGTGAGTGTGCGAAGGGACGGGGGTGCGTGAGGGGTTATTCGAGTTGTTTTTGAAACGGGTTTTCATAGTTAATCGTTATAGTTCGGTAATGGGTCGTATGTTTAACTAATTAATTTAATTCCGAGTTATTTAATTAATGAAAGACGAGTTTAAGTCGGGTTGTTGAATTGTTTTATGTTTGAGTCGGGTTTTCTTAAAATGTTTAATTCGTTTAATATTTTATCTATCATAGTAGTTATTAAATTTAATTTCCGAGTCGATTAAATAATTGGAAGCAGGTTTTGTGTCGGGATTGTTAAAAGAGGAAAGTTTCTATATCGGGAAAGTTTCTATTTTTGGTAAATTTCTATTTTGGGAACGAGAATAGTTAAGTAATCAATTATCATTTATTTACCTTTCAGAGGGCGTATTGTTGTGGAAATATTACTGAGCACCCGACCATTTGACTGCAGATCTGAGGTAGGGAAATACACTTGACTTACCGGTGTTGTTAAATTGTGTTGAGTTGTTGTGTTACATGTGACCGAGCTGTGATCGATGACTTGTGCGTGGTTGTAAATTATGTTATGATTCATATAATCGGAGTGTGGTTGATCGAATGTTCGTGTTGATTATGTTATTTCGTTATTTCGATAGCTGGCATGATTTCATTCATTGATATACATATCATGTTGCATTGATTGTTGAGCATTGCATATGCATTGGAGTTGGAGGATGGTGTGGTGGTGACGATCTTTGAGATACGAGGTGATGTTGTGATAAGGCCCGGGCGGGTTCTGCAGACTTGCCCTGGTGTCCTCCGCTGCGAAGCGGGCGGATCGACTACGGTCGATATATATAGTCTGGGGGATCGGTATGGTGGGCGTCGGGGTTGTGTGTGATGAGTTGAGATGGAGATGGAGGTGACGGAGTATCATGCATATCATATTTCATTGTTTTATTGTTTTCCCTACTCAACCTCGTGGTTGACCCTGTGTATTCGTGAACACCTGTGATGAACCGTTTTATGGGGAGCAGACTTGACAGGTTTATGAGATAGGACGGGAGCTGGATGGGCGTGAGACACTGGATCAGATGACCTAGTGGCTAGTTCATCATCTAGAAGACTTCACTTTTATTTACGTCAGTTCTTGTAATTTAATTTAAAAGGAGAATTTGTAATAATTAAGTTAAAATGTTAAATAAATTGCCTTGGAGTTTAATTTGTTATTCACTACCTCGGGAAACCGAGATGGTAACACCGTCATTTATCTGAGGAGTCCTAGTTCAGGCCCTTAAATAAACGGGGGTGTTACAAAGTGGTATCAGAGCAAACGATCCTCAGGCCTAAACCAATGAACCTAATGAACGTAGGATGTGTCTAAATAAAATGAACCCCCGGGAATAAAGCGCTAGGAGCTCACGGTGCGGTTAAGAAGGCGCCTTAATGCGCGCTCTTTAGCCCTCTCAGTTTTGAACCAGGCAACCCAAGAGAAAACGAGTGAATGGGGTAGTTAGAAGGAAAACCTTGGATATAAGCGAGTTGATGTATACCTTGAGAATAATTGCGAATTTATGATATTTATCTGGATGGATGTGAATGACGTGTTGATAGTGCTATTATGTCTGGTAATATGTGGTTATGTGAACCCAAAGCCATGCTAGTATAGTATCGTGATAGTAATGAGAGACACCATTGAATTGCTTATTTCTAGTCATAGCAATCGTGATTAGATGTAAGGGGTAGGTCGAGAGGCGAAGGGACTTCTATGGGATAGACGTTTACGTAAATACAAACGTGTGAGATTTAAGTTAGGATGAGTTAGTACCGATAGTATGGTTGTAAGAGCTTGGAACATGGAAAATGAATGATTTAGTGTTGAAATCCGTTTTGTTTGATTTTACTCTGTAATTGATCTTGCTGTCATTTCCTTCCTGTTAATTTTCTACGGATGAAAATTTTATGAGGAATAGCCTCGTGAGTTAGTGTTCTTTTGGCGTTGGTTTCATGCGTATAGGGTATACAGATTAAGAGTAATAATTGTTTTAGTGGGCTGTGGTCGGGAAGTCCCTGTGCAGTGATGTTTTGACCAACGTTTTTGTAAAAAATCCTCATTTAATTTGTGTAAATTATTTTTGCATGATACCAACTCCATTGACTAGAGGTTTCGCATATGTTTTCAAATTGATAAGCCACGAAAATTCTTGATGTCTCTATATTAAATGGTAAGTTTTTCAAACTGACCCAAGTTTCGGACCAATTGCTGTCACATACTTGTTTGGACCAACTGAGTTGTAAAATTCTTTAAAAATTGAATTCTTGAACTTTCGACCTCATTCTTTTTATCACGAATTATTAACTCTCTGTATGTTATGAAAAGTAATATAACTTAAGTTTTCGTTGAACGGCTGTTTATTCGTGATTTTTGAAAGTTACAACGTGAATCATGACCTGTATAATGTGCGTTCTATGCTAAGTTTTCACACAGTTGTTTGATTAATTCATGAGCCTTAGTAAGGTGAAATTATAATGTTTTATATGATGATAGTAGCACGCATGTTCAGTAGTTATATATCTTAACAAGTGATAAAATTAAAACTTAGTTGATAACATTGTTGGCATGATAGCATGAGTAAAATTGGATAGCTTAATTTGATTCTTAATCGAGGGTGAAATGTTTATACGAGTCCAGTTGTTTGCATACTTTGTATACATTTGGCATGATGTAATGTCTCTGAGTGTGCATCTTAGTCATATAGTGGTCGGGTATACATAAACATAAAACCATATTATCATATCTTGGTAAATTTGGTGGCGTTAAATGTCCTCATGTACTCGCATGAATATTTACAATAATGATGTTAAATATTTTACACAGGAACGGTAGTAATGGTTACGTCTAAATGTTCCCACATGTAGGATGTCATCTGGGTCCTAAGGTCCTTTATGCGAGTCTGTGTGCCTATAGTTATACTTATTGCCTTCCTTGTATTAAATTATTTCAGTCGAACCTAAAACCTATAACATGATAATAAACAGTGTTGTTATTTTGTTATTGAATATGTTCGTTATTACAATGTCGTAAAGCACTAAAGTGATTCTTGCAAATGCGTGGGTATGATATAAAGGAAACTGTTTGATATAACACGACAATTGGCATATTTATATTCTTGTGTCGTTACTATCAATTATATTAACATGAAGATTGTTATGAAAACTATGTTGACAATTATAATAGGATAACCCTTTTGATGATTCACATGATATGCATTGGGTTAAATGATAGTAGTTATAGTTACATTTAATTGAGTCTACGGGTTGCCTAAGTATTTAAGTCGTGCAAATCAGTGAAGTTTCCAAGTTGCTAATCTTTTACTATAGCTAGAACACTACAAAATATATGGTGGCAAATGTATGTTTAAACACTTTATGCGATATCGGTTGTTATGCTGAAAATGAGTTGTACTAAGTTGCTGGACACAACTGAACGATATGGTTGCTAAAATGTCAAACACATGTGTGATATGGAATTAATGTTGTTGTTGTCAGGGATCATATGTTGTTACTTTTATTAGCGAGTAGGTTTCAGAATTTATACCAAACTAATTGACTAAGTCGTGTTGTATGTCGGACGAGTCAAAAGGTTTTGATTACGTGTTATGTTTCTATGGTTTCAAGGTGTTAAGTAGTGCTTATGTACCGCATGTTTTAATACTCCTGGTGATTTATTAGTGGTAGGGCGGGTCAATTGTTCGAAATTGGTAATGGTTTTGACTTGGGAGAGGAATTTGGTGGAGTCAATGTTAGATTGTATGCTGGTTTACGTGTATTCTTGCGGTTGATATTCCTAAAGTGGTTGTTTCCTGGTAGATAATGCGAACTGTGATGATCCTGAGTTGACCAAAACCCTGGTATTACAACAGTTACCCTGAAAACTTGTCATATAACTTTCGCACACTTAAACCTCGAGGACGAATCCTTGTCTTAACACCCTTGTGTCTTAATTTGTTAACTTTCCATTTTGTAGGATGGATCCCTACAACGTACACCCGCAAGACTGTTACATGTCACTTGATGCTGACTTTAATGAACATTGTGAGAGACTTTGCACTACCATGGACATGTATGGCCATAATGGGCACCCTGAGTATTTAACTAATACTCAGTTAAGAGCGTATACCCTTATCGATTCTATTCCTGACTCTGGCATACTAAAGGACAGCAAACGATTTTATATGAGAGAGTTGACCACCCATTGCATGAGGCTATTCCGTGACCCCAATTCCATCGGCGGGGCCAAATACCCGCCCGAGCATACCTTTGACTTCATAGCGAGGCGACCGAGACACGAATTTTACGCTAATGTACCTGATGCCGAAAGTACGATTGAACCACCCATGCCAGACTTCGGGGAAGAGGTGAACCAGAAAGGGAATGACATAGAAGTCACCAGAAACAGAGGAAGCGCGACCTAAGGACCGTTAGGTTAGGGCTAGTAACACCATGATCGGTCTGTTGTGAAACCGTATAAACCTTTGGTCCCTTCTTGTTGTTCTTTTAGTTCGATGTTGTGTTTTAAGTCAAGCATGAACTAAGTAATAAATGGTACTTGTTGACAATCGATTAATTTCATAATAAAACCTTGTTTTCAACTTTAATGTTTTTTGCGCAATCTTTTGGTCATGTGTTCTTTTCGATTACATGTCGTTGATGTGTTTTGTTACATTGGAATATGAAAGTTGAGAAGAGGTTACGAGGACGTAACCATGTTTTTAGTTGGGTAGGATTGTAAAATCTTAAGGTTTATGTTCCACTTGTGTAGAGATTGTGGTGTTGATCAAGTTGTAGATCGTAGTTTGTTCAAGGCGATGTTTTGATGTTTCGTTGCGTGGTACCCACACAAATGTGTCCTCTATGTTGTGTAATTAAACTTCTTTGTTATGGTGCTCGATAGTTGCATGAGCTTATGAGTGGTGATTGGTTGCATGAAGTAAGTTCCGGGACGTAACTTTCTTTTAGGAGGGTAGAATGTAACATTCCGTTTCAACCGCTTGAGTCCATGAATCCTTGTACTAGAAAATCTGTTTGATAGTGGAGCGAACTTCGGGACGAAGTTCATTTTAAGGGGGGAAGACTGTAATACCCCGTATTTTATATAATATAATTAATTAAACGGATATTGTTATATATAATTATTAGGTATTATTTTACTAATTATGTCGGGATAATAGTTGAGTCGAGTTAATTGTTTAGTCGTGTTGATATCGTAAAATCGAGTTGTTGCATAAGTTATCTGAGACGGGTTTATATGGTATTCGAGACGTGAGCTAAACCTTTTACCCTCGACCCATTTGGGTTTACCCAATATCATGTTTAACCCAATTAACCTAGCACCCAACACCTTTCTCTAACCTAAGTTTTAACCTAATTTTACCCTAGCAACACCCTCAACCCGCCTCCCTCTTTCATCAGCCCATTTGGCAGCCTTTCACGCAAAACGAGAGAGAGGGAGAGAGCAGGAGTGGTGACGGCGCAGCAAGGAAGGTCAAAGGGAGGTTGTCGACGACGTAGGGTGGCCCTGGTGGTTGTTGTGGTGGCGGAAAGGTAAGCATGTCACATTCCTCCTCTGTTTTCATCTTTTATGTCGGGTTTTTGGTTGGGGTTGCGTGTCTTAGGGAGGGGATAAGGGTGGTTGGTGTCGGGGTAATGTTGTTGGGTGGTCTGAGTCGCCCCTATTGGTGGCGGTCAGGTGGGCTTTGGGTGGTAGTGGTGGCAGAAGTAGGCGTCTTTGACGGGGGGGTAGCAAACGGGTAAGCGGGGGTTTTGCATACGGGTTCAGACGGGTATGTTTGGGGTGGCACCACCGTGGACTAGGGGGAGGTCGAGACGGTGGTGCCACGGTGTCTAGGTTCGTGGGATGACGGTGAGTAGGGTCGTGGTTGTTTGGCAGGGGATGGTTGTTGGTTGCGGTGGTGGTAAAAAGGAAAACAGTGGGTGTTGGTGATGATGCGCGGTGAACCGGGCGAATGCGGCCCTGGTTCGACTCGGCATGGCGATCGATCGGCAGTGGTGGTGGTTCTTTGGCGGTGGGGACGAAGTGGGGTCGAGTCAGTGGTTGTCGTGGTGGCCGGGTGGTGCGTGAGGGTGTGTGAGTGTGCGAAGGGGACGGGGTGCGTGAGGGGTTATTCGAGTTGTTTTTGAAACGGGTTTTCATAGTTAATCGTTATAGTTCGGTAATGGGTCGTATGTTTAACTAATTAATTTAATTTCGAGTTATTTAATTAATGAAAGACGAGTTTAAGTCGGGTTGTTGAATTGTTTTATGTTTGAGTCGGGTTTTCTTAAAATGTTTAATTCGTTTAATATTTTATCTATCATAGTAGTTATTAAATTTAATTTCCGAGTCGATTAAATAATTGGAAGCAGGTTTTGTGTCGGGATTGTTAAAAGAGGAAAGTTTCTATATCGGGAAAGTTTCTATTTTTGGTAAATTTCTATTTTGGGAACGAGAATAGTTAAGTAATCAATTATCATTTATTTACCTTTCAGAGGGCGTATTGTTGTGGAAATATTCCGAGCACCCGACCATTTGACTGCAGATCTGAGGTAGGGAAATACACTTGACTTACCGGTGTTGTTAAATTGTGTTGAGTTGTTGTGTTACATGTGACCGAGCTGTGATCGATGACTTGTGCGTGGTTGTAAATTATGTTATGATTCATATACTGGAGTGTGGTTGACTGAACTGTTCGTGTTGATTATGTTATTTCGTTATTTCGATAGCTGGCATGATTTCATTCATTGATATACATATCATGTTGCATTGATTACTGTTGAGCATTGCATATGCATTGGAGTTGGAGGATGGTGTGGTGGTGACGATGTTGAGATACGAGGTGATGTTGTGATAAGGCCCAGGCGGGTTCTGCAGGACTTGCCCTGGTGTCCTCCGCTGCGAGCGGGCAGATCGACTACGGTCGATATATATAGTCTACCGGGGATCGGTATGGCTGGGCGTGCCGGGGTTGTGTGTGATGAGTTGAGATGGAGATGGAGGTGACGGAGTATCATGCATATCATATTTACTGTTTTATTGTTTTCCCTACTCAACCTCGTGGTTGACCCTGTGTATTCGTGAACACCTGTGATGAACCGTTTTATGGGGAGCAGACTTGACAGGTTTATGAGATAGGACGGGAGCTGGATGGGCGTGAGACACTGGATCAGATGACCTAGTGGCTAGTTCATCATCTAGAAGACTTCACTTTTATTTACGTCAGTTCTTGTAATTTAATTTAAAAGGAGAATTTGTAATAATTAAGTTAAAATGTTAAATAAATTGCCTTGGAGTTTAATTTGTTATTCACTACCTCGGGAAACCGAGATGGTAACACCGTCATTTATCTGAGGAGTCCTAGTTCAGGCCCTTAAATAAACGGGGGTGTTACACCAACCCCATTATTGTGCATAAACCACTTGACCACCTTCTACTTATTCAGGTCATTAAGACCCCTAACATTTCAGAAACCAATACTATGCATTAATATTAGTCTCTGGAGGGTCCTTTCCACTCTCAACCACTTCCCCTCCAGGAGTAGCATTACTTATCAGTGCATCAACAAAAGTATAAGGACTGAACTTCCCAGACAATCTGATTCCATCCAATCCCCCTTGCCTATTTATCCTCATAATCTACTTGGTAGGTGTAGATTTAACTAGAGGAGTCAGTCTAAGCTAGTCCAAGGGAGAGAATGCCTCAGGTGTAAACATAGTTGGGGACTGAACAACAGTCTGAGGCTTTTGCACTGGTCTCCAAACTTGTTTAGGGGGAGCTTGTGGTTTAGGAACAACCCTTTGAACATGTTTCCTCCCTTTTTTAGGAACTGGCTTCCTGCACTGCTTATCAATATGGCCTATACCATTACAACTGGTACAGGTAATAGGTTTCCATTCATAGACCACAGTAACAGTAACCACTTTCCCAGATTCATCCAAAAACTTGACCTGGTCAGGCAAACTCTGATCCATTTTCAACTCGACCAAAACCCTAGCATAACTCAACTGGATTTTTTCCGCAGTTGGCCCATCCAGTTGAACAAAGTTCCCCACCAGACCAGCTATCTTAGGCAAGCATTTTCCCCAGAATTTCAGAGGGATACCAGCTAGATGAATCCAAACAGGTACCACTTCAACTTTGCCTTTCTCTAATTCAGAAGAGATATCCCAAGGTTTAATTACTATTGGTTTGTTATCAAACAAATAGTACCCAGATTTCAATAGTGCTTCCCTACTACCCTGTTTAGAAAATCTAACAATGAATATCCCATTATCTAAAAACGAGACTCTGTCAATGCCAAACTCACCCCAAACACGGTAAACATAGTCCTCTATAAGATTCCATGGTGGGTTAGCACCCAAGACATAGCAAAAGACAGAGTTTTTCCAGAATTCTACCTCAGGTTTGATGTCCTCCAACGTAAATTGAAGCATCTCCACCAATTCCTCTTCCTCTGCTATAGGCTCCATCACCGGTATAGCCTTACCACCTCGCCTGAGTAGCCATCCATCCTGTTGGTTTACTTCTTCTTCTTCAGTCAAGTTAAGGACATGAATCCCATTCATCTCTTGTAAAGACCTCGTCTTCATTGCTTCTGCTGACGTAGGACCCCTAAAGGTATCAACTTTAGGACCCATCTTCGATGAACTAGCTCCATCAGTTCCAAGAAATGAACGTTTGGCAGCTGACACAGAAGATGAAGCTTTTTGTAATAGCGAAAAACGATTTTGGTTGTTGTGTTTAACGACCGTCATTATTAGGTTTCCTGAAATTTAGAGCTTTTCTCTCTCTATTTTATCTCTCATAATTTATTATTATTATTGTTAATCCTTTGTGTTTATTGTTTGAATTTTGGAAATCTTGTTTAATTTGAGTAATTAAGTGTGATTTCCTTGTTGCTTAATTTAATCAAGTTCCTTAATTTATTGTTATAGTGTGATTTCCTTGTAATCTCATCTTTGCAACACCTTGTTATTATGCTAATGAATGTGATTTCTTCTTGGCTTAGGCCCTGTTCTTTCTGGCTTATTTTCACCCACTTGATTGGCTCATTTCTATTGATTCGATTAAACTCGATTCACATTGATTGACTCCATTGATTCGATTGATTGATTACTCAATTGATTCGATTCGGCTCATTCAGCTCCATTCGATTGATTTGACTCCATTAAATTCAGCTCATTTCAACTTTACTCATCTTAATAATAGTTATTATTAATTTTGTTATCAATAATACTATTTTTTTTAATATTATTATTATTCTTTATTATTATTATTATTATTATTATTATTATTATTATTATTATTATGTTAATAATAATGTTATTAATAATTTATTTATTATAATTATTATTATTATTATTATTATTATTATTACTATTATTATTATGAATATTATTATTAAAATGAATAATAATGTTATTAATGTTAATGTTGTTGTTATTGTTAAAATGAATAATAATGTTATTAATGTTAAAATTATTATTATTGTTGTTGTTGTTGTTATTATAATTATTATTGGTATTATTATTAAAATTAATAACATTTATCATTAATATTATTGATGGAGCACGCCCAACCGACTTGAGCCACTAGCCAATATGGTGTCATACAAGTCAATACGCTTGCCAACATGGTTACGGATTCGCTTGGTACCCTACGAATCACGAATCGTTAAAAGTGAATTCTATCAAACTGATTACTGAAAATACATATAACACATTTTCTATAAGCGAATTGTGAATTCGTAAGGCGTATTCATAGCGAATATGGTAACCATGCTTGCCAAGCCATCATTTGAGGTACACATAGAAACCTATAAATACCTCATTATTCACCAATCAATGGTAAAATACTTCTTACCAACAACTTCCTCTCTTTAGAAGTAAGACTACTCGAGCTACTATGAGAGGGCACGGAGACCTTAGCTTCAAGCAAGGTCCCAACTATCGATCCACCAGTACCGTAAGGCATCAGAGAAGGACCTATTGCGAACCCTCTGATGCCCTATTTGTTACGCGTGAAAGATCCATCCAGAGATAGCAAGCATAGGTTCGAGATGTCATCGTCTGAGAGGAGCGCGTTGACCCGACCCGGATTCGAGCAACGCTTACTTGAGTGTTTTTATTCGAAAGAATTATTTTTACTAATATCATTATTAATATTGACATTATTATTTATTATTGCTATTAAGAATATTATTATTAAAAAATATATTTATGATTATTCATATATAATATTATAATTTTTTTCTTAAAAATATTAATATTAGTTTAAATAGTATTATACTATGAATATTAGTATTATTATAGCTGATAATAACAATAATAATAAATATTATTAATATTAATATTAATATGATTATTTCGATTCGATTGACTCAATTGACTTTATTCGATTCGATTCAGCTCACTTTATTCAATTGATTCATCCAGCTAAAGCTTCATTCGATTGATTGACTCATTCGATTCGATTCGATTCGATTCGATTCGGCTCAGCTCCATTGATTCGATTGATTCGGCTCTTAAAAAGCGTAGAAAAAGAACAGGACCTTAATCATCAAGTAAAGGATTAACTTGTAATTGGGCATTAATCGTGATTTCATTGCATCTAATTACCCTCATTGAATCTCTCATGTTTTTATCTTCTTATTAATTTGACCAATGTATGTGATTTCTACTTGGTAGGATTGATAAGTTGGGTTAATTGATTAAGGCTCTGTTCTTTCTGGCTTATTTTTTTCACCACTTTCAAATTTCACTCTATTCGATTCGATTTTTCGATTCGATTAAAGCTCAACTCTATTGATTCAGCTCGATTCGATTCAGCTCAGCTCTATTGATTGATTCATTGGCTCGGCTTTCAAACTTCATTCGATTCACTCATTTCATTTCAACTTACTTTAGTTCAGCTCCACTAAATTCAGCCAATTTAAATTTTACGAATCTTAAACTTAATAGTTTTTATTAATATTATATATTTATTATTATTATTATTATTATTATTATTATGAAAAAAAAACGCAAACTTTTATTAATCAATCAAAAGTTGTTATTATTATTATTGTTGTTGTTGTTGTTGTTGTTGTTGTTGTTGTTGTTGTTGTTGTTGTTGTTGTTGTTGTTGTTGTTGTTGTTATTATTATTATTATTTATTATTTGTTATTATTATTATTATTATTATTATTATTATTATTATTATTATTATTTATATTATTTATTATTATTATTAGTATTATTAGTATTATTTATTATTATTATTATTATTACTATTATTATTATCATCATCATCATCATCATTAATTTATTATTAATTAATCATTCTCATTATTGTTATTATTATGAATATTATGGTTATTAAAATCAATAATATTCATATTAATATAATTAATACTATTACTATTATTATTATTATTAATATGAATATTAATATTAATTAATAATAATATTATTAATAACATTGTTAATTTTAATATTACTATTATTATTAATACCTAATTATTTTTTACTATACGAACTTTACTCTTGCACATACACTTTTTCATAACGTTCTGTTTTGTACCTTTTTCACCTAAAACAGAACCAATTGAACTCTTAAATCAATATTTTTCCCTAAAACTTAATTTAATTGCTCAAATGACTTAAAACTTACAAGATGGATTCTAATTTATCAAATAATAAATTAATTTACTTGTTATCAATTATTAATATTATTTGCTGAGTTTTAATTAATTAACCAAATTTTATATATTTGTTAAAGATGAAATTAGGGTCTGTCGATTTTTATTTATCTAATTAATTAAATTAGGATTGTTGGTGCTTCGTGGTGGCTACCTAATCAGTCAAATTAGGATGATAAACGGCTAGACTTTGAACATCAATTTAGCAAATCGATGCTCCATTATTTCACCTAATTAGATTGATGGTGAACCGTGGTTCATGGTGAACTGTGGTTCATGGTGGCTACCTAGTTAATCACTCAAATTAGTATAATTAATAGTATTAATATTATTATTCTTATTAAGGTTCTTCTTCTTCTTCTTCTTCTTCTTCTTCTTCTTCTAATAATAATAATAATAATAATAATAATAATAATAATAATAATAATATTATTATTATATTTAGTATTAATATTAATATTATTTGATTCGATTCGACTCAATCACTTAGTTCGATTCAATCAGTATTGATTGGCTCGGCTCCATTGATTCGATTCGGCTCGGTTCAAGTTATTTCAGCTCCATTGATTCGATTCAACTCGATTCGATTGATTTATTCTATTGATTATTTCTCGATTTGATTCGGCTCTAAAAAGCCAGAAAGAACAGGGCCTAAGTGTGATTTCCTTGTCATTTAACCACTATTAAGGAGATTTAGAAGAGTAATCTTCACAATAAGGTGATAATATATAATTAAAGGATTGATTGTATCTAGGATCGACCAAAGTGGTTTACTAATTGGGTTGGGTTAAGTTTCCTTTCATATTTGAAAATCATCTTCAATTGCTTAATTGCTTGTTACTCTTATTTGAATTCCTATTTGATGCTTGAAAACCAAACCAAACCAAACCAACTCCCCCTTTTTTATTTACTTGCTTGTTAATTTGTTACAATTGTTGTAATTGTTCTTTTGATTACACGTTTGCAAACTCCCCTTCTCTTGGGTACGATCCCCTTCTTACTACTTTACTAATTTTATAAATAGTGTTATTTAGTATTAAGTGTGGCTTATAAATTGTTAATTTGACCGTCTTTTATAACGACGTTTTAGGCGTGTCACCACGGGATCCAAATACGACAATTTTTTTTTCAAGTTGTAGTTCTCGGAAAGATAATCGATTTGAAAAAAAAATATCACTTTCTGAACTCGTAGACACGAGTTATAGCCTCTTAAAGTTTTTCGAAACAAAAAATTGGATATTTCGGGCAAAAATTGAAACTTCAAGGGCCCCGCGTGCATTATCCCAAAATTTATTTGTTAAAATTCTTTTATTTAAAATAATTTGCTCGAAAGTTATTATTTCTCAAATAAAAATTTGTAAAATTATTTTCAAATAAAAAAACATTAAAACTTATGATCTACCGTCATTCTACCTCAATCTTAAACATTAGGTAAGATCTTTCGAAAAATATAAATTATAAATCTAGTTAAGATCTTATTAAACATAACACTAAGAACAAAAGTCCATTCCTCTTCATAAATTTTCCGAAACGCTCTCAATCATTAGACATAAAACCACACACCGGAAATTACAAATTACATTTCTTCTCACAATAAATAACCAACTCAAATACTTAAATCACCCCAAAAAATAATAATTAGGTGAAGCAGTCAACCAAATAATTAAGGCACAACGTTCGTCTTCAAGAACATTTTGCCTGTAAGCCCACAAGCAAGAGCCTCAGTAGGGATCTTTTCAACACGGTCAATAGCCAAAGCCAACACAACTCCCATGCCCATATGCAAGTGAGGCTCAATATGACAATGAAAAGCCCATGCTCCCGGATTATCGGCCACAAATCGTAAAGCCGTCCATCCAAAAGGAAAGATCACAGCAGTGTTTCTCAATGGTGGATTTTTAAGATTAAATTTGGCCTCATCTCCTTTACTAAACTTGCCTTCTCCATAACCCAACACCCAAAAATCATGCCCATGTAAATGCCATGGATGAATTTCACTAGTATCCGCGGCCAAGGCGTTGGCATTTTGTAATATTATATCAATCGTCTTGTTAAACTCAATCCTATACACACCATTCCCTACGGTTGTGTTAGGGTTTGGAGGAGGAACCATGACATTATAGGATGACGAGAAATCCTCGGGTGGGCTAACTTGGTTAAACCCGGTTTTTAAACCAAATTTAATGGAACCAAGGTAGGGAGTTGATGGTAGCGTAAGGGAGACGTTATTGATGGACCATTTAATAAAACCATCCAACTTGTTTTGGGTGTTGAGGAGAGTGATACGACGGTCGAAAGTGGTAGGAGGAGTAGGGGAACCCATGAGCGAAAATATTTGTTTGGTGAAGGATTTGCTGTGGTTATAGTCATTCCATGCCGGAGTTGTCGGGGGCGGAATTTTGGGGAGTTTCGAGGCCGATGTGGTTTTGTAGTTAAGAATTGTAAGGGCAGGTTGAGTCTTGGGTTGTCTACCCCTTACACCAAGTGATACCCAGTAGTTTTTGGTTCGGTCTTGATTAGCATGGAGTAAAACGGAGTAGCTTTCGCCGGAGTAGATGTCCAAGTCTTGTACAGTGAAGGGCTTCACGTAATTTCCATCAGCTTCCACAACAGTCATCTTGTGATTCTGTCAAAACAAAAAAAAACGTTAATATTAAGAATATTTGTCAACGGTAATTTAATCATCAATATAACTTATTGTCTATATATCACTCAATAAACCCAAATAGTTTTTTGATTAACTTTGTCCTATTGCTCTTGATCCTTCATTTAGTTCCTAGCTACACATTTTCCAGCCAAGAAAATTACTCTGTTTTGCTTAAAGGGAGTTTTTATATGGAATTTTTTGCTTAAATGGGGTTGAAATCCAAACTATTTAACAAAATAGGGTGGGTTTCAAACTATTTACTAAAAATGGGTTCACGTCATCGATTCATATTTTTTAAATTTTTTTTTTTTTTTTGAAATTCAGAGCATGTCGTTGTCCTGGACAGCGAGAAGTTATTTCCATGTTTAAATATTTGACAAGCTACATTCGTCGTCTCCGTTCTCCTTACTCCGACCACCAAATAATGAAATACAACCACCATTCTCTTCTTCTCACTTCCCTTATCATATACACATATTTGTTTGAGTTATTAGCTTCATGTTTTATGCAAAAAAATGACCCGCAATATCGCCGTTCACAAACAATTTATGTTGCTAGCTGCGAAACCGAAACCGAAACCAAAATGGCTAAATTTTACATGTTGCAACACGATCGACGATTCTGAGTAAGCTTCCCATGAACCAAAGCTGTACCTTTCAAAGCTCACCGTAATTACTAAATACTGTATATCACTATCATCATAAATCTATAATTCCTACTGTATATCACTATCAATATAAATGGATTTCTCGAAACCGAAATAGTTAGTGAACGGCGATCTTGCGGATCAGTTTTTGCGGAAACCATGGAGCAAATAACTCAAACAACCAAGTGTGTATGTTAAGGGAAGTGAGAAGAAGAGACTGGTGGTTGTATTTAATTATTTGGTAGTCGGAGTAAGGAGAACGGAGACGACGAATGTAGCTTGTCAAACACCTAAACATGGAACCAACTTATCGCTGTCCAGGACAGCGACATGCTCTGAAATTCAAAAAAAAAATAAAAAAAATCGGAATCGATGACGTGGACCCATTTTTGGTAAATAGTTTGAAACCCGCCCTATTTTGTTAAATAGTTTGGGTTTCGACCCTATTTAAGCAAAAACTTCTTTTTATATGGATGTGAAATGTTATTTAACCCATTTTATTTTTAAAACGGATATATTCAGTTATTAGTTATTAGATGGAAGAAAAAAGAGAGAGAAATACCCCAATAGCCAAGTTGAGGGAAGCGAGAGCGGTAGTGCTAGCAAGTCTGAGTCGGTAAGTCTTATTTGGGTCCACACGAAGGATCTGTGGCGCGCATTGTTCATTCCCTCTTAACTTGCATTGCGTTGCTGATGACGAGTTCGTAAAGTTTGGAGCTAATGAGCAATTAAACTGCCCTCTTCCATTCACCAACAATGTCTGCCACAAATCATAATTTTGAATAAATTCATAGATTAATACCTAAATAAAAGTAAATTTTGTCTATAATGATAATAAAATTCAAAAATAATACCTTCGTGATCTTAAATATTCACATAGTAAATCATAACTACACACAATCATATAATTAATCAAGAAATTTCAATTAAAGTACTTTTAGAGGCATTAAGTAACGCAGTTTTGTTAAATCTATATATCTATATAAAAGAGAGTTTTTTCGAAAGATTAACACAAGGTGAGCTGATCCTATGATTATAAATAGAAGACATCATTGGAACTCAGATATCAACCCAAAATCTTTTGAGTCTCTCAAGTATTGTCTTAGAGAGTTACTAAGAGTTAAGATTTTGTATTATTATCTCCATATTATGATATAAAAAAATAATGTGGAGGATATTTTAATTATTATAATATATATTTTTTATATTTTTTACATTTCATTTGCAAAAGTATCGTTAAAAAATTATGAAAATTATATAATTAGATTTGTGATAAAAAAAATGCTATCATTAGAGTATAAATTTCTTATCATCTGCACATATTTTAATTGATAAAAAAAAGAAAAAAATTATGAACATAGTATAGTATTAATCGGGTTGGATGTCAAACTAGGTCCGAAAAAAGATGGTGTACTTCTTCCTTCTTAGTGTGTTATTTGTCCACATTAATAATTTAGGTGTTGTTAATATATAATGTATAAAGAGTAAAATTTTCCTACATCGGAAATTACTATAAGATGGGGTGATCATATGATATGGTAAAAAAAAGTTATGAAAATAATATAATTAGATTCATGGTAAAAAAAATTGTTATTATTGGGGTATTGATTTCATATTATTTGCATATATTAAAGATGATATATTTCTTAGGAGTCGTTTGGTTCGAGATGAAGGAATGAAATGGAACGGAGTATGATATCATAGATGTATGAGATTCCAACTTCATTTCATCTCAAATTTATTTGATTCAATCTAAATAAGTAAAGGGAAGGAATGAAGTTTATTAAAGGGGAGAAGGTGGATGCGAGTTTTGAAGGGGTTGAGATGGAGTTAGAATCTATTGAGTATCCAACTCCTCCAAAATCACCCAACCAAACATTTGAATTGATTCAATCCATTCCATTCAATTCCATATTAGCCAACCAGGCACCCAAAAGTATGTTATATGCCCCACATTGAACATATAAATAATAGGATTGTCCCATATCGAAGGATTAACAAAAGGTGAGTGGACTTATGATTATAAATAGAAGGCATCCTTTGAACTTAGATATCAATCCAAATTCTTTTGAGTCTCTCAAATATTATCTTAGAGAGTTCTTAGGAGTTTATATCATTATCTCCATAATATGATATTAAAAATAATGTGGAGAATGTTTTAATTATTATAACACGTATTTCCTATGTTATACTCAAGTGATAGTTTATAATTTTTATATAAAAGCTTTTTCATTTTATTTGATCAAAAAGTATCTTTAAAAAAATTATGAAAATTATATGATTAGATTTGTGGTAAAAAAAATTATTACCATTAGAGTATAGATTTATTATCATTTACACGTATATTTATACATTATATATAATCTCTTTTCCAGGATGGCTCCTATTTATAATCATGGGATCACCCCCTCTTATGTTAATCTTTCGATGTGGGATAATTTTATTATTTATATATGTAGTATATTCATCACACTAGATTATGTTTTAATGTGGAACATATAACATACTAAGAAGTACACAATTTTTTATGTTAACAAATTATATGAAATCGATACTCTAATGATAGCATTTGTTACCACAAATCAAATGAAATGTATAATTTTTTATATAAAAATTAGAAATATCACTTAAATATAATACAATATAATAAATATTAAATTATAATAATTAAAAGATTCTACACTTTATTTCTTGCATCCAAAAATATTATTTATAATACTTTCCTAAATTAATTTTTAGGAAACTCCACCTTGATAATCATCTGAGGTGGGACAATTCAACTATTTATATGTAGTATTCACCACACCTACATTATTTTTCAATGTGGGACAAATAATATACTTAGAAAAAACATCATATCATATATATAAGTATAGAAAAATCGTACGAACATAGCATATTATTTTCTCATTATTAATCGGGTTGGATGTCGAACTGGATGCGAAAAACATAGTGTATTTCTGACAATGTTATTTATTCCATATTGAAAAAACAATGTAGGTGGTGTTAATATATAATGTATAAATAGTCGAATTGTCCCCCATCGGAAAATTACTATAAAGTGGGGTGAACCTATGATTATAAATCGGAGTCATCTTTGGCACTTAAATATCAACCAAAATTTTTTTGAGTCTCTTAAGTATTGTCTTATTAGAGATCTCTTATTAGAGTTTCTTTTATTATCTCTTTAATAGAAAAATTTATTTATTATTAATTTTTCTCGCATAATCAATAAACGGTAGACGTGTATGTATTTATCATTTATTTTCTTTGAAAGAGATATTTTAATAATATGTAAACAAGTGATTATCATGTAAACATTAAAGTTTTAGAACATTTTTTTCATTATAACCAAGTTAATTAACCCGTTGCAACGCACGGGCTTTCAACCTAGTATATACATTGTTTTAGGGGTCTTTTGCCAAAGTAGCCATTTAGTCTAAACTATTTACCAAAATGACCATATGTTCATTATATTCCCCAAAATGACCATATAACATGGTAAATTGGTAATATGAATATCTAAACAAAACATAGTATCCAAATTTAATTTTAAAAAAATTAACTTTTAATTTATCATGATATATGAAAAAAATCACTTATTTTCAAAATATATGAACATTTAAATAAAGAAAAGTAGAGAAAATTGTATAACTCTTTTACAAGTCGAAAATATCTACGAAATCTTCATCAACATCTAGAAAATTTAGGAATACACTCACATTAATGGTGCGGCTGTGTCAATTAGAAAGAAAAGTGTATACTTTTATTTTTATTTTTTTTATAAAACTCCAAGTTTTTGTTTTTGATATTTTTTGAAATGATACCCTTTTTTACTTTGAAATTTTAAAAATATAATTCTGATTCTTTCACTTAAAAGTAATTTTAATAGATAATTTTCTTAATTTTTTGAAAATAATTTTGAAATATGATTTTCTTTCAATTTTGTAGAAATTATTTTGAGAGAATATATAATATAATAAATTTGAGAAATGTGGAAGAAAATTTTCTAGTTTAGCATTAATTAGGCAATTTTATAACTTAGATGGTCATTTTGGTAATTAGATTTATAAAATAGTCATTTTGGAAAAACGGCTATTTTGGCGAAAGACCCTTGTTTTAGATCAAATCTCATTTTCGAAGATATAAGTTTTAGCATTACAACTATTTAAAATAATTTCATTAATATTCTAATTTTAAAAAAAAAAGATGTTACAAAAAAAAAATACTAATATGTTCAATTGGTTTTTACTTTCATATTCGGAAGAAGTCGCTAAATTTTATAGCTACCTTAGTTAGACCAAGGCCATTATTGAGGTTTTAACATAATCATAATGAAGTCGATTATTATGTGTTTTTCCGAGATTTCTTAAGTTACGAAGTTGCTGACTTATTCAAAAACCTTAAGGTAATTTGGGAAAAAATTGTCGGATTTGCTCATTAATTTCAATTTGGTAGTTTTCGACAAAAGTAAAAAAAATATAAGGTAGTTTCTCGCAAAATTAAAAACTTTAGATAGTATTTATGAAAATGAGGTAAATATTAGGTAGTTTTTGACAAAAAAAAAACTAGATTCTTTATAATCATCACCACAAACTCATTTTATAACAACTATAGGTATCGTGAGAGACCAGTGTATGGTGCGTCAAAAGAATCGTGATTATTTTATTGGGAAGTGCTAGGGCGACACCGGGTGTTACCGAGTTTCAGTAACATCTAATAAAAAAATTGAAAAAAATTGAAAAATTAAGAAGTAATTTTAGTTTTTGGCCAAAATCGTAGGGATAAAACTGTAATTTATAATCAATTATTATTGATAAATTAAGGGTTTTTTGTCAGAAACTACCTTATATTTAGGGGTATTTGTAAAAATATTATCTTATATTATTTTTTTTGTTTTCGACTACCTTTGGTTTCTTTATTTTTGGTCAATAACTATCTATGCTAAGAGTCTAGACGGAATTGACATGTTTTCTTGCTTTAACCTATCTTGCATGAGTCCTTTATGTTTCAAACTTGCTTACACCCTATTTTGGGAAGGCATGATGTACTTACACGTAACTTTAAGAAATGTTCATAATTATTATTGAAATGTGAAAACATAAATTATGCTTATTTGAAGTTAAATATTGGTTTGACCGCTCTTGATCATTGTTGTTTGGTGTTAAGAGAGTAATGTGAGATAGGTTAAAGTCATTAAACTGACCAAATTTCGCCGTTTTTTCAGTATAGAGAAAACAAAGGTAGTCTAAAACAAGAAAAATAATATAAGATAGTCTTACTACAAATACCCCTAAATATAAGTGTTGGACCTTTAGTCCTAATTAATTGTTTTGATAATGACAGTAATGATTTGTATGTGGACTTAATATATAAACATATGCGTGTAATTGTGTGCTTAAGTTTTAATTTAGAAAGAAACAATTACAATGACGCAAGCTTGAAGTTTGGACCAAGGAGGTACAACTTCAAATACATTTGATCGATGCATTCAAGCAAGATCAAGATTGGAAATCAACCACGAGCCTCAAGATGAGAGACTTGTGAAGAGACGATTCGTTTACTGAAGATCTACTGAAGATTAGATAGTATAGGTCGTCATCCGGTAATGGTTTTACTTTGTTTGATTTAAAGGTTAGTGAAGTTATGACCTAATAGCCATAACTTCATTACTAGACAAAAATGATGCGTTAATTTTTGGAAAATATATTTTTTAGTGATTTATAAAATAAGAGAGTATTTATTTTATTTGGAATTAATTAATTAGAATTTAAGTTAAATAAACTATTGGTTTGTAACACGATATTTATATCGTCATGCAACCTAGGGCTTTAACTAAATTCTATCTCAATTTGTTGTGGGCTATAGAAGCAAGGAGTGGACCGAAGGAGCCCTAGAGGCCGGCCAAACCTTAGGTGGCCGAACCCTAGGTGGGCCGAACCCTAGGAGGCCGAAACCCTAGGGAGGCCAAACTCCTCCTTCCTTTGCTTCTTACTTGTTCATCAAGTCATTTAGGGATTTATGTTTCCAGAACATTCCTATGCCCTAATTCCAGAATATTCCAAACCCTAATTCACTCTACTATAAATACTCTCATTCATTCAACATTAATTGTTGACACACACATCTACAAATTTCAAGAGAGAAAAATATTTTAAGCAAAATCATTTGAGCTTTAATTCTTATTTTCCAAATTTGCTTATACAAAAATTACGCATCAAATTTGTCAATCACTCAAAGAAAAATCGTTATAGGATACTAAATACACAAGGGTATTATACTCACTCGCATAACGTGAGATTAGTATTTATCGTTGTATTTTTCTTATTAACGTAAGAGCAACCTAGAGTATTTAGCGATACTCAATCTGAGTTATAATCATATAGTTGATTATACGAGTGGATTGATAATTTTTGTAATCCGGAGAAAGGTACTAAAAATTATTAATCGAGAATAATGGACGTAGGTTTCGACTTGTGAAACTGAACCACTTCAAAAATCCCGTGTGTCTCTCTTTCTCTCTCTCTCTCTTTATTATTGTTATTTCGATTTTGCATTTATTGTTAATAATTTAATTAGTTGATTTTAATCAATAAAATCAAGTAATTAATTTATATCATATATTTCGAAAAAGCGGTCATCGTTTATAATACTCAATTCACCCCCCCCCCCCCTCTTTCGTATTCGATCAATAGACTCCACAATTGGTATCAGAGCCTCGTGCTCTTGATAGCCTAACAGCTAGAGTTGATCGTTTTTTTTGTAGTCTATTTATCGTCTTTTCCGCTGCATTTATTTTTTTTTATCAAATGGATTCCAAACACCTAAAGTGTCCTATATTCAATGGGAAGAACTATGGTTTATGGAAAAATATGATGACCCACTTCATTAAGGGAAACGACTGGGAGTGTTGGTTGATTATCAAGAATGGTCCGAATAAGATCTTACTTGCAACCAAAGAATGGCACTACCGTCGAAAAGAAAGAAGAAGACTATATTGAGGCGGATTATAAAAAGGCTGAGAAGAATTCAAAAGCAATAAGCTTATTGCAAAACGGTATGGTTGCCACTGAATTCGATCGTTTCTCAACCAGTTCATCTGCCAAGGAAATATGGGATGGTCTAGAATTAGCATATGAGGGAACCACTGTTGTCAAAAAGCAACGTATGGCATTACTAATGCGAAAATACGAGCTGTTTGCCATGGAGCAAAACGAGTCAGTTGATAGCATGTCCTCTCGCTTTTCTAGCATCATCAATGAGCTAAAGAATTTAGGAAAAACTTTTGACTCCGAGGAATTTGCTAGAAAAATACTCAGAAGTATGTCTCGCAGATGGAGACATAAAGTATCTGTCATAGAAGAATGTAAGGACCTAACTTCATTATCCTATCAGGAGCTACTCGGAACCTTAATGGCTCACGAGATTACTCTAAATCAGGATGAGGAGGAAGTTAGCACAAGCAAAAAGATGGCCTTACAAGCTGAGTCTAGCAAAGTTGATGATTCTTCAGATATTGAAGATGAAACTGCGTTGCTTATTAAACGTCTTAAGAAAAGGTCTTTCTTTCAAAATCAAAATAAGACGAATAACAAATCAAAGCAAACTCCCAAGAAAACTTTTGAGTCAAAAGGGTCTTTCTCTAATCGTGGATGCTTCAAGTGTGGTGATAATGATCACATGATCGATCAAAGATTGCCCTACATGGAAGAAAATTAAAGACAAAAATCAACGTGACAAAACAAAGAGAGAATTCAAGCAAGTTATGATTGCATATTGTTGGGGAGACTTGGACTCTGAAGATGGCGAATCCGAAGATGAAGAAGAAACTGCCAACGTTTGTCTAAGTAGCGTCAGTCTTGACCTATTCTCCGAAAGCGACAATGAAAGCAATGCTTCAAATGCTGAGAAGTGTCTTGTTGGAAATTCAGATTCAGATTCAGAGGATGAAAAGGTAAATTATCTTGAACTTAAAAAGCGTGTTAAGAAACTTTCTAAGGATAATTTAATTAAGTGTTGTGAACAATCCCTTGATCATTGTCATGAACAAAGTCTAGAGTTAAAAGACCTTAAGGAACAGATTTTAGATATTGCTGAGGAGAACCAACTTCTGAAAGCCAAAGCCAAAAAGCTCAAATCTAAAGTTATGGCTACTCCAGCTATAACTTCAGAGATGACGAATGCTGAGAAGAACGCTCTTGAATCAAAAGTTAAGGCTAGTGATGCCATAACTTCAGAGCTTAAACTCAACATCAAGCATCTTCAAGCTAAAGTTACGGCTAGTGATGCCATAACTTCAGAGCTTAAACTCAACATTAAGCATCTTCAAGCTAAAGTTACAGCTAGTGATGCTATAACTTCTGAGTTGAAGAAAGTCAATGAGATTTTAAAAGATGAGCTTAATGGTAAAGATAGTGTGGTTTCCGAACACAAGAGAGAAATTGTATTTCTCTCTAAGCAATTGGATGAAACTAGTAATAGTATGTCCAAACTTAAGGAACAATATGAAATTGAGAAACGTGTCTTGAATGAACGTTTTGATAAATTTCGTGAAGACTTTGAGAAAGGTAACTCCTCCAAGGATTCAAGTGTAGATCATTCAAAATGTGAAAAAGAAATTGAATCCTTGAAAGAATTACTTTTACATGCACGAAAAGTTCATGATAAGTGGGAAGGAAGCACAAAGGTTTTAAACTTCCTTACTGAACAATCTGATAATAACATGAAGATAGGACTTGGTCATGAATGCTATAGCCGTAGAGACCATGATAAATGCAAATCTAATCCTTCTGAAAATGATTTCAGAAAAAGAAAATACGTTAATCTTCCAGAATACTTGATTTGCAATTACTGTGGCTCTACTGGACATATACAAGTCAATTGCGTCAAACTCACCTTGGATAAGCGAAAGAATGTCGAAACTGCTAAGACTTGTGATTTCATAGTAGAAGATGATGTCTCTACTATAGATGAACCTAACGACAACGAAGAACGCAATAATAAGTTTAGATGGACTTATGATATGGCTTTTGATTACTCATCTGTTTCTTCAAAATCAAAGAAAATAAATGAGAATCGAAAGCATACATTCAAGCCTAAAGTTCATAACTCTAAACCTAAAGCGTCTCATAAAGGTACTAGACCTAAAGCTACTTTCGATAGAACAAAACCTAGAGTACCTCATGTTCCGATTGTTATACAAAGACCAAGTAAACCCAATGTTAAAGCCAAAAGAATAATAAGACAAGTATGGGTTAGAAAGGATCAAATATATAGAATTACTAACCATAAAGGACCCAACTTAGCTTGGGTACCTAAAAGTTGTATTTGATTCATTTGCAGGTAGAAGTGAAAGAAAATAATCTATGGTATCTCGACAGTGGATGCTCGAGACACATGACAGGAGACAAAAATCTTTTTCTTTCACTAGAGCCCTTCTTTGGTGGCAAGGTTACCTTTGGAGATAACAAGAAGGGTATGATTATTGGAGTAGGAAAAATTGGAATTTCAACCTCTCATTCAATCGATAAAGTATATCTGGTAAGTGGTCTTAAACATAATTTACTTAGTATTTCTCAATTATGTGACAAAGGAAATAGAGTTGTTTTTCATGCCGATGTCTGTCGTATCATAATTGAAGGTACTAGTAATGTTTTACTTGAGGGTCACCGTATGAGGAATGTGTATATGATTGACTTAAATGTTGTCAATACAAATTCCTTTGCGTGTATGAAAGCAAGCTCAGATGAGTCTTGCTTGTGGCACAAGAGGTTTGCACACATTAGTCCAACTATTTTAAAGAAACTTAAGTCCATGGATTTAGTTGAAGGCTTGCCCTCAATTAAATTCGAGCAAGAGACAATGTGTGACTCATGTGCCCGCTGCAAACATGTTAGATCCTCTTTTAAACCTAAGAGAATAGTTAGCACTAAACGACCACTTGAGATGGTACACATGGATTTATGTGGACCTATGAGAGTTAGAAGCCGTGGTGGATCAAAGTATGTATTTGTTCTAGTCGATGATTACTCAAGGTATGTCTGGCCAATCTTTCTTTCCTCTAAAGATGAAACTTTCGATGAATTTGTGGTATTAATGAAGCTTGCCCAAAATAGATATGATAATAAGCTTATTTCGATTCGGACGGATCACGGCACGGAATTTGATAATCAATTATTTATAGAATATTGTAGGGAAAATGGTGTGGGGCATAACTTCTCCGCACTACGTACCCCACAACAAAATGGTGTCGTGGAACGTATGAATCGAACCCTAGAGGATATGGCTCGTACTATGCTTTTGTGTAGTGGCCTTCCTAAAAGCTTTTGGGCAGAAGCTGTTAGTACCGCATGCTATGTGCACAATAGAGCTATGATCCGACCTATTTTGAAAAAGACTCCCTATGAACTTTTAAGAGGGAGAAAGCCCAATATATCACATCTCCGTTGCTTCGGGAGCAAATGCTTTGTTCACAATAATGGAAAGGAAAATTTAGGAAAATTTGACCCCCGAAGTGATGAAGCTGTTTTTCTGGGATATTCGGATCATAGTAAAGCTTACAAAGTGTTCAATAAAAGAACCTTGCGCATAGAAGAAAGTGTTCATGTTCGCTTTGACGAAGATAATGTGTTTGATAAAGTTGAACAGGAAGAAGAGGATCCAGATGAGCCCGATTTCTTTCTAGCAAGAAATGAGCCCTTAAATGAAGATGAAGATATTCAAGGTATCAATGATGAACTAGAAAATTCTGCAAACGATCCTAAGAGAAGTGATGAGTCCATAGTTAATGATACTATCGACCCTTCCTTAGATAAAGAAAGAGATCTTGAAGTTATACCTAATGATGTTGTAACTTCCGATCCAAACCATGATATTTCTAATGAAGTTAGTGATGCTTCTGAAGAAAATCCCGAGTCCAACTCAGGGGGAACAAATCATGATTCTTCGTCTGCAGATGATGCTAGTCCATCAAACAAAATTCAGTTGCAATGTCTACTGCTGAAGCCGAATATGTATCTGCAGGACTGGTATGTTCTCAATTACTTTGGTTAAAGCAACAACTATGTGATTATGGTATTAATGTAGGTCGTATGCCTATTATGTGTGACAATACGAGTGCTATAGTAATTTCTAAAAACCCTGCCCAGCACTCGAGGACCAAACATATAGATATTCGACACCATTTTCTACGAGATCATGTAGAGAAAGGCAACATTTCACTTGAATTTTGTAGTACCGAAAGGCAATGGGCTGATATCTTGACTAAGGCATTAGCTAGAAAACGCTTTGAGTTATTGAGACTTGAAATTGGTTTAATTAGCGATAATTAAATCCGTCATAATTATGTCCGGGAACTGAATGATCAAGCTAGGAAGATGAGATTGTACGATTGTGTCCGTATATTTTTGTTGCAAGTTTAATTATGTTAAATAATATTTATTTTACGTGTTATATCTTGCTTATGTGTATGGTAATATTTTATATTTTGCATAATCACATTCCTTACAAAAATTCGACAAAATCTACAATAAACTGCCTAAATATAATAAAGATAATTCTATCTTATTATATTCCTACACAAATCCTGCCTAAACTCCATCACAAAATTTCCTTTCCTAATCTTACATCTAATAGGAGATAATGCCAAAAGTAAAAAAAAAAAAAAAAAAAAAAAAAAAAGGAAGGTGCGAAAAAAAAAAAAAAAAAAAAGGGGAAAGGTGCCGAAAAAAAAAAAAGGCATTAAAGAAATAAGGAAATTGGTATTATTCTCTATCTTTTAAGGAATCCTATTCTTACCTAAACTCAAATTCCTTATGCTATATATACCCCTTTAATCTCTCCATAATTCTCATCAATTCTAATCATCTAAACCCTAATTACCTTTTACTACTATCTTCAATTTTAATAATGACTAATCAACCTACAACCCGTTTTCAATCAAAGAAACATGTTGTTATTAGAAAGAAGGTAAGCCAATCACCGCCAAGAACCCGCTCCACCTCACCGGCCGACACCCCACGCTCCCCACGGTCCGCCGTCGACCAACCCGCCAACCTCACAAAGCGACGAAAATTGTTTAAGGGTAAGGGAAAGTTGGTTTCGGAAATTGAGGTAAGTTCAAAGACTGAAAATTATATACTTCAAGATGGTTCTTCACGAGTTCTTTACGCACATGGATGATTACACCAACAATGGACTGAATAATCTTAGATTAACTCAAGTAGAACGAAGAGATGTCAATCAAGTTGCTCAATATCGCATTCACGCAGGACGAGTATATTCGATTGATTGGTTAAAGAAATATAAAGCACTTGGGTTCTTCAGAAATTTTCTCAAGGATCAAGGATGGGAAAATATTGTTGCTGTAAGTGGTCCTGTCTTTCCTATTGAGGTATATCAATTTTATGCTTCTGTTCATCTTAAGGAAGGAAATTTGGTTGCTATGGTTAATGAGACTTCCATAAAAGTCTCACCTGGTGATTTCTGCGACTTGGCTCGAGTTCCTGGAGGAGGAATCGAAATCAATCCAAGCGTAGAATGGGGAAGTCTGACACCCGAAAAGAGGTTGATTGTGAAACGGTTTTTCAAACAAGATGCAACTTCGTCTGAGACTATCTTAACTGCGAAGTTGTCGCCAACATTGAGGTTCTTTTTTAACTTTCTTTGGAATACCATTGTTCCTCGAAAAGAAGGTAGAGATAAATTCGGGGCACATGAGATGATTATGATGAAGGCTTGGCTTGAAGGAGAAAAGGTTAGTCTACCCTTGCTTGTGTTTCATAAAATTATACAAGCTAGTGTAACGGCTAAGATGGATGATTTAGCTTCTACTTTAAGTTTGCCTTATGGGAATTGGATCTCACGAATTTTAGAGAAGAAAGGAGTTATTGGGAAGCATAGTTATGGAGTTATCACTAATGACGAGATGAGCGATCTTATCTATCTTATATGAAGCTCGTTATTAATGCCAACGAATTAGATTTTGAGACAAAAGGAGAAAAAGGAGAAAAAGGAGGAAAAAGCAATGTGAGCTTTGAGATGTTGGATTCTAAGATGGAATCGAATTTCTCTTCTATTCTTGGAAGGATTAATGAACAAGACAAGAAATTAGGAGAGTTGTTTGATCTAATTAAAAAGGAAAGGAGAGTTGATACTAGTGGACCAAGTGAAGTGACCTCGGCTCGTATTAACACCGTGTTGTCACGGTTTGATACACGACTCGACAGTGTTTTTAAGACCGCCGTACGAACTCACTCCGAGTCTACTCAAATGAAAGAAGGTATGGCTAGTTTGGTTAAGTTTGGTGATGAGCTTTTGCAATCTGGGAAGGAGATGAGGTCTGAGATGCAAACTATATATGAAGCAGTTAAAGCAATGACTTTGAGGATTGGTAACTTCGATACTCGATTGACTGCCCAAGCTGCACTCCTAGACCATTGTCATGCGCGACTCGAGGACTTGGAATATCGAACCCGTCCTAGGTCCAACCCGCCAAGCCCACGCTACCCTTGACCATCTTGCCCTAATCCATTCAACCTAGCCTTATCTTTTTAATTCCTTTGCTCACAATAAAAATCCATTCTTATGGATATTAGCTTTTTCAATTCCGCATTATTCCTTTTGTGATTTCAAGTTTATAATATTATTATGCTAATTAAGAACTAGATTGCGATTAATATAATATGTTTTTCATGATTAATTCTTGTCTCATAATATATTATTCTGGTCGTTTTATGTTTGTTCTTATCTTTTCAATGATGCCAAGAGGGGGAATTGTTTTTATGATTTGAGACCGTCTCAAAGTTAATTCTCTCGTGGCGTTCTATAGTTATAACTTTGAAGAGGTTATTAGTTTCTGAGCTCAACTGTTCTATAATTTGGGAAGTATTATGTTGAGGGGGAACTAGACTTAGACACAAATCATAGGAGACTTGTCATCATCAAAAAGGGGGAATTTATTGGACCTTTAGTCCCAATTAATTGTTTTGATAATGACAGTAATGATTTGTATGTGGACTTAATATATAAACATATGCGTGTAATTGTGTGCTTAAGTTTTAATTTAGAAAGGAACAATTACAATGACGCAAGCTTGAAGTTTGGACCAAGGAGGTACAACTTCAAATACATTTGATCGATGCATTCAAGCAAGATCAAGATTGGAAATCAACCACGAGCCTCAAGATGAGAGACTTGTGAAGAGACGATTCGTTTACTGAAGATCTACTGAAGATTAGATAGTATAGGTCGTCATCCGGTAATGGTTTTACTTTGTTTGATTTAAAGGTTAGTGAAGTTATGACCTAATAGCCATAACTTCATTACTAGACAAAAATGATGCGTTAATTTTTGGAAAATATATTTTTTAGTGATTTATAAAATAAGAGAGTATTTATTTTATTTGGAATTAATTAATTAGAATTTAAGTTAAATAAACTATTGGTTTGTAACACGATATTTATATCGTCATGCAACCTAGGGCTTTAACTAAATTCTATCTTGATTTGTTGTGGGCTATAGAAGCAAGGAGTGGACCGAAGGAGCCATAGAGGCCGGCCAAACCCTAGGTGGCCGAACCCTAGGAGGCCGAAACCCTAGGGAGGACAAACTCCTCCTTCCTTTGCTTCTTACTTGTTCATCAAGTCATTTAGGGATTTATGTTTCCAGAACATTCCTATGCCCTAATTCCAGAATATTCCAAACCCTAATTCACTCTACTATAAATACTCTCATTCATTCAACATTAATTGTTGACACACACATCTACAAATTTCAAGAGAGAAAAATATTTTAAGCAAAATCATTTGAGCTTTAATTCTTATTTTCCAAATTTGCTTATACAAAAATTACGCATCAAATTTGTCAATCACTCAAAGAAAAATCGTTATAGGATACTAAATACACAAGGGTATTATATTCACTCGCATAACGTGAGATTAGTATTTATCGTTGTATTTTTCTTATTAACGTAAGAGCAACCTAGAGTATTTAGCGATACTCAATCTGAGTTATAATCATATAGTTGATTATACGAGTGGATTGATAATTTTTGTAATCCGGAGAAAGGTACTAAAAATTATTAATCGAGAATAGTGGACGTAGGTTTCGACTTGTGAAACTGAACCACTTCAAAAATCCCGTGTGTCTCTCTTTCTCTCTCTCTTTATTATTGTTATTTCGATTTTGCATTTATTGTTAATAATTTAATTAGTTGATTTTAATCAATAAAATCAAGTAATTAATTTATATCATATATTTCGAAAAAGCGGTCATCGTTTATAATACTCAATTCACCCCCCCCCCCCCCCTCTCTTTCGTATTCGATCAATAGACTCCACAATAAGGTAGTTTTTGACCAAAAAAACCCACAAATTAGTAAAAGATAGTACTAATTAAACTAAACCATATCTAATATTATACAACAATACATATCATAACACACTTCTTCATCTTCCTCTAGTCATATATGTATCACAATTTAGAATTATTGACTGTTTACTTTGATTTTAATGATTTAATTTATATCATTATCATTATTGTAAAACTTGATTTGTTTAGTACAGAGTATTGATACATGTAATTAGTTCATATCTTCGTGCTTGTAAATTAAATGGATGCTCCTTCGCACGACGCACCCGAAGAATTAGCCCATTACTCGTGTAATTAGTGAATGATTAAGAGAAGTAGATCTTATTTTATGAAATTGGAAAGAGATGACTTGATCATATTAAAGGGGAGAGTTGTTCATCTTATGCAATGTGCAAGTTATTGATGTCCACGGAGTATGTACAACTAAATGCCTACAAAATTGGTTTGATAACAACCGTAAAAATCTTTTAGTTACTCTTCTTTAAAACAACTTTTAATTTGGTTAATTAATTGTAATACTTGAATTGCCTTAATTACCCTTTACTATTTCACTTTTTAAATTTGAAAATACTTGACCAATTTACTATTATACCCTGGGT
Organism: Silene latifolia; assembly: GCF_048544455.1. Classification (NCBI taxonomy): domain Eukaryota; kingdom Viridiplantae; phylum Streptophyta; class Magnoliopsida; order Caryophyllales; family Caryophyllaceae; genus Silene; species Silene latifolia. The sequence goes on from NC_133530.1 coordinate 53,900,765, forward strand.
GTTAATCAAATTGAGTAACACCCGGTGTCGCCATCTCATTTTCCTTATTTTATTGATCACTTATTCACTTTGAAAAAAAGGTAAACAATTGATCAAAATATACGAAGTAGTTACTTTTTGGAGTCAAACATTTTGAAATCAAGAACTAAGAAAGATCAATAAGTCAAGAACCCGTCCAAAAGGAGTTGGGACTGCTTGGAAGGGAGAACAACGGATTATCAGCGTTACTTCACTACTCCCCACTAAGAAAAGTGTTAGTCCAGTGGTAGCTGGGTTAAACCTTGAAACTTGTAGAAATGCAGGAGTTGAGAAGTCTCAGGTTCGACTAGACTACCAGCTGGGGCGATGATCACTTGACTTACATGGTGCATGTGGTGGTGCGGGAATGCATGGGCCCGGGGGGATTCAACCCCTCGTCATCAAAAAAAAAAAGTTGCAAAATAAGAAGTAGTCTCCATTAAAGAAAGGACACACACAAGTACAGAACTCAAACAACTACAACTTAATCTAACATTAATATTAAATTTTAATTTATCTTAATTTATACATAGTATTAGCATGGTTAAGTCGTCCTTTAACGGAGATAATTAGTTATCTATCTCTTAGTTTGTAATTTAACATTTAAAGTATTTTTGTAAAAACTCTGTTGATGTTGTGTAATTGGTTTTATAAATATATAAGTATCATTAAAACTCTTGTATTTAGATTATAAGAAACATAGCATTTATCTTCGGTTGTATGCTTACTATTAAGTATTAACTAAGAGTCAATAATCTTGACTCAAGTCCTTCACAGGGCCGTCTCTGAGATTTTGGGGGTCTTGTGCGGGATTTCATAGTAGGCCCCAAATCAGAGCCGTTTTGAGATTTAGAAGGCATTTTTTTAACTATTGGCGGAAAACAAAGATAATAAATTAAATGAGGGTAAATATTAGGAGTATGTAGCAAAAATAGATGTGTAGAATGATTTTAAACATTTATCGTTAAATGAGATCTTTTAGTAATCACTTTTATCCATTAATAATAGAATTGTGTTTGAATCTATTGTACAATCATATTAGTGTAAACGGCCTTACACGAGACTTACCCATTATATATTTGCTCAAGTAAAATATTAATATTAAATTAAAAAGTTTGTGTATACAAGAAAGTAGGAAGTATATGTTATTATGAATAGCAAATTAGAGAGAGGGAAATTAAAGGGGCCCAGTTGAAGTAGAAATAAAGGGAAAAAAAACAAAACAGGAAAGTAGTGGTGGGGCCTCATTTAAAAAAAGAAGCAAAACTACTTCAGAAAGAATTGAGCGCGGGACTTTCGTGAAAAAGTTAAATATGCCTACCACTACACTATTAGCATTATACTGAATTTAGCTGTATTGTTTATTTAATAATTTAACTTACAATAGAATTGGGCCCCAGATTTGGAGGCCCTGTGCAGACGCACGGGTTGTACACCCATTCGAGTCGGGCCTGGTCCTTCACATTTGAAGTAGATAACATACTATAGGAGGGTATTTATAACGTAAATGGATCCTCTCTCTTTCTTTCTCTCCATTTACTCTCTTAAACTCATTTAATAATATTTTTTCCACCAAACCTCATTATCCTTTTATTTTTACCCATAATTTTTGAGCCGTTCGATGATGCCAGAATACAATTTGTACCACCGAAAGAAAATGGTCTCTCCATTTCCTAAAACTCTCCTCATTTATAACCTTTAAAATAGAGTACCTTACCTTAAGATATTATGCTTGTTTTAATACAATCATATCACATATCACAAAACACTCAATTGCTCCAACTGTCCAAGACTCAGTCTCTTGAGGGGCGTTATCTCCCTCTCTCTAAATTTGTAGAAGGAGAAAATCCTCTAGAAATCACAAAAACCTAGAAAATATGAAATGAGTCTTTGCCTTTCTTTATCCTATTTCTTCATCTCTATTCCTCAGTTATTTTGTCCATAGAAATGCAACTTCATTAAGCTTCTTTGAGAATCTTTTCAATAGAAAAGCATTTTCTTTAGTTATATTTTCTGATTTTTACCTTCTTTAAGACCGACTTATTTTGTTCTCCATTTTAGCCTAGGAAATCAATTCTTGTCATATGTCTAAAGAATGAAGGTTTAGATCAGAAAACTAAGCAAAAAAAATTATATGAGATAAATTTATATGAGATTTGGAAGCTTATGATTTGTTTATTGTGAAACACGATTTTAAATTGTGATGGAGAATCACAGATCTAGAATTTTTTTCCCCTCTTTGGGGTTTTGAAAATGTTTTCTTGTTTTCTGCTTAGTTTATTTCCTTAAAGCATATTGTTTTGTCTTGCTATAGACTAAAATTTTATTTTTTTAATTTTTTGGTGCTTGATAGAAGTTGAGAGTAGTATGCTTTATGTCTTTTTCTTTTTTTCTTCTTATTATGCTTTTTATGGTAACTTGGAAGTCTTCGACTCCTATTACCGCTCTCACTCTCATCCATGAGGATGTTATAGGTTGATTAATCATTAACCTAGTTTCCTTTCGTTATCAAAAAAAAATCACATATCACAAATTCGCATCTATGACTGCATTATTTCATCACAAATTTCGACCTTTTATAAGGCGTACGGGGTAGAGGTGATAAGCCTCTTGAAAGATGGGAAGGTGGGCTTTATATTCCGACAAGTGATAAGTGTGGACTGCAAAATAGTCGGAGCGTAATTATCGGCTGTCAATCCTCACGAGCCAATAGTAACATAAACACAAGTACATTACTATTGCCCATATGATAAAGACCACATGTATAATGTATTTTCATGCCCGACAAAAGATATTGGACAACACACCCAAACAAATCTAGAAAGGAAAAAAGCATTGCCAATTTCCTATTAGCCATTATTATTTCATTTTAAGTACCGAGTAAGTCGTGTATGAACATAATCATGTTATGTGATACTCTTAACCAATACGGAGTATTGTTTTATCAATTTCAGCTTTTAGCTTTTCAAAAAGTATTTTAGATTGTTCCAAGTTGTCGTTAAATATATATTTATACAAAAGAAAAATGAAAGTGCTTTATTAGGTCAAATTTTAATAAATCAGTAGGTTTCTCTTGTGATAGTCACAATTTACGACGGGTCAAATGTGACCACTTTATGATAAAATGTAACCACACATAAAAATGTTACCTTTCCACACATGGTCACATTTTTTCATAAAATGGTCACATTTGGCCCGTCGTAAGCTTGTGACGAAATACTACCCGTTACAAGTGAGAATTTGCGTTAATAAATATATTCCCTTATTTGGGTAGGTCTAATTTTTCAAAGAACACTGCTAATTAATTCGATAGACATAGTCCGTAGAGGGACTTTGATATTATGAGATACTAGATGCGGCAAATTAACAAATGTCTATCTCCTCATGCATATTGAATATAACTAGGAACGTGATAAATAATGTCTTCCTCTCGGTTATTTCTTTATTTTTGGTTTTGACATGAAAATCAAGTAAAAACGAGTTATGATGAGTAGGGAAAAATGAGAGAAGGGAAACCTGAGGTTCTCCAATCCATCGAAAAGGCTTAGAAGAGAGACCAATCTCCTGGTGATGAGTGCTTTCGTGCCACCAATCACTTAGCAACAAATTAAATTCACCATCGTAATGGAATGGCTCTGTCTGTCCCTCGGCTACGTCTACTATTAGTGACCCATATAACCCTGCCGATCTTTGCATTCCATAGTGTCCATGGTAAAAGTATGTTCCAGCCTACACCACGTCACCACACATTCTTATTGTAATATAATGGAGTACTAATAATCACTAAGCCTATGCCTTCTATAACTGGTCAACCAAAAGTTTGAGAAATTTGACTAAAAATAAAAAAGAAAGTCTAAATAAAATTTCTATTTTTTTTAGGCAATCTTTATGTTGCATGTCAAATGCTCATTTAACACGTGTATCTCCGTCTTAAAATTAAAACATATCAATTATGCTCATACAAGTAGAATAAAACAAAAAATATTAGGAAAAACAAAAGATTGGTCGTATATACTTATGTGGGATGATATTTAATCGGTTTTCTTATTCAGACCGATATACCTTCATCTCAAGATAGACTACTTCTTTCAGTTTTTACCTCTTTTACTATTGGTCTATTACCACATCACACGAATTAGTAATAGTAATAGTTGTTCATGTTATTACCATTATTTCATACGAATTTTCATGTATGGACGGACTATGAGAGAACTAGTCTCAATCAACTATATTATTTTATTGATTATTATTCCTTGTTGAGATGGACTTCCTACACGTTCTTAACTTTGGTCGTGTAGCTATATTATTGATTTAACTTTGAACACAAATGGCAGGGAGGACTGATGACTTCATAAAACGACGTTAGGTACATAGACGAAATAGTTAAAGCTGAACAGCATAGCAGGACGCGTGACTACTTTCTACAATTATGGAATATGTTTTCATTCATCATAATTACACAAGATGACGTTACCTTTACCTGAGAACAAAGTACTATGTGCGTATAGATTTATAGATGGACTCGTGTTACATGTGTTCTATATTCTTCTTCTTATTTAGCTTTGTGGTAGGGTTAATTTCCACCAAACATTATTTGAATTAAATATAAAAAAGACGTTCTCATAATAGGGTACTATCCAAATTCTCATTTCAGACGGTCATTTTCTTAAACACGTTATACGGAGTATAATTCATATGAGCATGCTTGCATGGCAATTGACAATGCTTACCTTGTCGACCTTGAATCTGTAGGTAAAAGTCTCCCCAGGATTAATAGCACACTGAGAAATTGATGCAGTACCATCAGCCCATGGTGTTTCCAGCTGAAATTAAACCAAAAACAATTAAACACAGTAGTACTATTTTACAATAAACTTTGGTTAGTCTAAATATCCTTATTCAAGTAAGTAGTGCGCCAGTGCACATGACAAGATTCGTCGAGCTGCAAACCCCCATAAATGTATTAATAATACGGAGACATATCTAATCAAACTGTAAAGCCCCATACTTACGTTAGGTTTTCGTATTTTTTATTTATATTTCGATTTCTTTGTCCTTTACAATCCTCACTTTGTGTAAAAGTTGACAAGCATTCATGAACTGGCATGCATGTCCTTCTCATTTCCTATTAAGGATAGCTAAACTTTCTACTATTGATTATTCTTTCCTTCCCATTCACGGTCCAACTTAAACATCACAAATTTAATACAACTTTGAAATTCAAATTAATGCAAGTATGGAACGCATTTTCAAGAGTTGTGGTGCTCCATAATAATAGGGTCTTCTGAAAATGCCCGTTTCTGACAATGACTATCTATCTTATTTTTTTTTCAATTTCTTCTCTCACTATGGCTTAAAATATCATATATTTTGCCTTACCAATTTACCCACACAACCATGCGATATATTTTATTTTAACAGATTGTAAGTGAGTAAAAGGAGATGGCCGGAGAGATGAGAATGTAGATAGCAAGTCTCACCCGCTTATAGTCTCCTTGACATTTTTGAATACGAAAAACTATTGAGCGAAAAGGTTTTTTTTATTTTAGGAGACGGTATCAAGTCTTGTTATACAAAAAGATAATTTATTTATTAGTAATAAATGAGTAATTCTTTGTAAAAAATGTATGTAGCCTCATATTATAAAACCGTCTCACATTAAAAATTTTATTTAATATAGATTATTTGATATCTGTCAGTCAAAGGAAAATTCTTAGAAGGTAATCATAACCTTGCTAAACCTTTACAAAATAAACCTTTTCAATTATCCTAAAATAATCCAGTTTATGGATTTTATCACTAATTTACGAATAACTTATTTTATGTTTTTGAAGTTTATTAAAAAGTATTCAGCTTTGTGGTAAATTTAATGAGTTTTGTTATAGAGTTTTTGAACATATTATTTACATAGATAAATGTTAAAATTAAGATTACAACGAACGAAGTAACTACGAAACAATCCATGTAAATTAAGGGGCGTTTGGTTCGGGAAAGGGAAAGAGAATGAAATCAAGAAAGGGAAATAAGGGGTATGGAAAGGGATCACCTCTAATCTACCTTATTGTTTGGTTTGTTATCAAAGGAATAAAATTAATTGCTTTGATAACACCATCAAAAGCCTCCGCACAACCATCCCCTTATAAACTCAACTACCAACCACCATCACCACCATCAATGACCAGGACCACCTCCGCCTATCACCTTCAACAACCGCTGAGCGCCAGCGCACAACTACTATTGCCGGATATTTCCTCTGCCCCACCACCGTACTCAACCCGACCCCATTTCAAATCATCACCCGACCATCATAAACACCATCAAAAGCCTCGAAAAACTCTCTCCCACCACCGACATTCACTCCTCACCACCGATCTTGTGTTTCTAAGGGTGGGGGAGAGTTTTTCGAGGTTTTGGGTGGAGTTTATGACGGGGGTTTCCACTGATAGTGAGGGGTTGTGGGGCATGAGTGGCGTCGCTGTATGTGGGAAGTAGATGTATCCGGTGTGTCGCCTTTCGTACAGTGGCGGTAACGACGGTTAAAAGGTGGTGACAGGGGAGGGCGGCTGATGGTTGTAAGGCTTGCAGTGGTGGTGTTAGATTTAGATACGATGGCGACGAGGTGGCTCTGTTACTGGTGGTGGTGTCGTGATGGCGGTGGTGTCGTGGTGGTCGCAAGTGTGGTGGTGGTTGCAAGTAATGGTGACAGTGGTGGTGGTTGATGATGAGTGATGTGGTTGAGGGAATGAGGGGTAATGAAATCTCATTCATTAGGGGGGTGAGGGGTAAGGAGTTGGAGTTACTTGAGGGTAAGAGAGGGGTAAAGGGAGTGATTGAAATAAGCAAACAAACAACTACAAAGGGAATCATTTGATTTAATTCCCTTTCCCTTTAATTTCCTAAATACCCCTAACCAAACGCCCCCTAAGTTAAATTTTTCAAATAAATATTAAGTTAATAAAAATAATGCAACTAAAAAACAATATATATAAGATCGGATTTTGTCCGAAATAATCTAATCTGTTAAGAATATCTTCTCAAAATGGTCCAAAATATAAAAATAAAAATGTTACAGTAACTTTTTGTTAAATATTTTTTTCATAGATTTATTATTGTTTTGAAATTTAATTTAGTGTGTGTTTGACCTAGCTTATAAAAGTGTTTTTGGACTTAAAAATATTTTTTTGCCAAACACATCATTTTTTAAAAGTTTTAAAAAAATTCTCAAAAGCTAGAAATCCATTTTTTTGCCCATAGAAATAGAAGCATCAATTTGGTACTTTTGTTTTTAAAAAACACTTCTAAAAAATTAAGCTCTAAAACCAAAAACTCATTTTTGAGAATTCAGGCCAAACATACTCTTAATATGAAAATTGTTAAAAGTGACATTGATAACAAAACTTCAATTGACTACTTTGAACAAATTTTGCATTATATTATCTCGAAATCCAGCAACCCCTAACATAGATTCATCATCAGTTTTCGGAAGTATTTCCTCCATTCACTTAGATTCCATACGTTTGTTTCATATATATAAGATATATGTATTTTAATGAACATATGAAATCTAAGTGAACAAAGGAAGAAAGTATGTCAAGTATATCGAAGTTAAAAACTTGAATGTAGAACCTAGAATAACCTAAATAATTTAGAAATGGAAAATAGAGGAATAATGTTGAAAATTGTTAGAGATACCTGTCGAATACCATGCCAATGGATGACAACACCTTCAGTAGGAAGTTTATTAGTAAGGTCAACATGTATAGTATCACCAGCACGTGCTCGGATAGTAGGACCGGGAAACTGACCGTTGATACCCATGACCACCCTCTCCTCACAATCAGGAGACCAAAACATATACTCTACGTCCCATTTGTAATGCCTCACTTTGGCCGCACTGGATATGGATCCTACCACCATCGCCACCGCCACGTACCAAAGCGTCACGAGCCTTACAACCCTTGACATTTTACTAAAAACCCTCCAACCTCCCTTTTTTTATTTTCTTAGATATATAATACAGAGTAGAAGATGGGTTAGCAGCTAAGAATATCTTAGCTAGCTTACTTTACTTCAATGTCAAATATGATGAAAATGTATTGATGGATAGTGTCCTTATATAACACATTCTACTATACGAACGTCAGAGCGTGGCCATTTTTCTACCCAGAGAGATGCCCTCCATTTAATATTATTCTTTTCGTTTAATCATTTATGGTACATTTAGTAATACTAGTACTCTACATTTCTAGCGTAACACGTTGAGTAAGGCCCTGTTTTTTTAGACTTAAAGTCACTTAATTTAAGTTAACTTCAAATCCTATAAGTTCAGTTCAGATCAGATCCTATAAGTTCAGTTCAGATCCTATAAGTTCAGTTTCACTTCAGATCCTATAAGTTCAGTTCAGTTCAGATCCTATAAGTTCAGTTCAGATCCTATAAGTTCAGTTCAGTTCCTATAAGTTCAGATCCTATAAATTTAGTTTATAAAAATTATATACAAATTATTATTTTTAAAACCAACGCAAAAATATTTGACATTATTAATTATTCGATACATATATACATTATTATTTTTAAACCAAAATTATAACTCATCTCATTATTTTTTATCGTTATGTAACCGTAGTATAATGTATGAACAAACCAATGTATATAAAGCGGAAAAATGTTATTATTTCACCTTGTGTTTTAGACTATATTTTCTTATCAGTGTTCTCTCTTGATTGCCCACTAATTTCTTGTAAAAAATTTGTTTAATCTCAATAAAAGTTTGCGTTTATTTTTATAATAATAATAACAACAACAATAATAATAATAATAATAATAATAATAATAATAATATAATAATAATAAAAGTTGCGGTTTTATAAAAAAATAATAGCAACAAATAATAATAAAAATAACAACAAGAACAAGAACAACAACAACAACAACAATAATAATAATAATAATAATAATAATAATAATAATAATAATAATAATAATAATAATAATAATAATAATATTTAAGCTAAATTAATTTCAGTTAATTTAAATTCAAATCGTGTAAGTTCAGTTCAGATCTTATAAGCTAAGTTCAGATCCTATAAGTTGATTCGATTGATTGATTAAGTTGATTGATTCGAGATCCTATAAGTTGATTCAGATCCAATAAGTTGATTCAATTCAGATCCTATAAGTTCAGTCGATTCAGATCCTATAAGTTGATTCAGATCCTATAAGTTCGATTCGAGATCCTATAAGTTCGATTGATTCGATTCGAGATTCTATAAGTTCGATTCGATTCGATTCAGATCAGATCCGTTTCAGTCCAAAAGAACAGGGCCTAAAGCCTATAATAAGTACCTACTCCTATACAAAGTATTCTTTTCATATTGATCAATAATTTATAGTGGCTTTATACACGATTATTAATATAAGAAGAGAAATGAGTATATAATTATTAAAAAAATCAAAAGCAACTTAAAATGAGGAGAAAATGTAATGATCTCTAATCACATATGTTAGTTTTTTACTTGAAAAGGAAAGTGTACGTAAACTATTTATTGATACAACTTAAGTAAAAAATTAAACTATTAACGGGGATAGAAGGGGTGCAATTTTTTACAGTTAAGAATTCGAACTATTTGAGATTATAGTTACACAAATTCTCATTTAAAACAGTCATATCCGTCTTAACCGTCAGAGCTGACTTTTCCCATATGTGGGCCGTGCGGACACACAAGGCCCCCAATTTTTCGGGTTGGCATAATGGTTAAGTTGTGGCCCACTAGATTTTTAGGGTTGGCACAATGGTTAAGTTTGTGGCCCACTAGTCTTATTTACGCACACATTTAGAGTTCGACTCTAGTTATCTTCAATTTTAATTTTAGATTATTTGGTTTCTTTCTTGATTTTATTTGTCCTAATATGCAAATTTTGTCTAAAAAGACATATCAATTGCACAGCCACATGATATTTTTAAGACAATATAATAAAAATATGATACATTCTAGAAAAAATTATTATAAAAATAGCTTTACGGTATAGATATGAAATACTAAGCTTTTCTTTAGGTAAGATAGTCAGTCATACAGTACAATTATGATATTATAGTGTCATAGTCCCCATAGATGTTGCCAATCAAAATTAGGAAGTGATAGAGTGTCACTGGGTGGTACTGAAAGTCAGCACCATCATAATTAAAATGATAAAATCTAAATAAATGAATTTTTATTTTTAATTTTTGCGCCAAAATAAGAAGGGTCAGAAAGTAATTTTAACTTAAATCATAAGACTAACTTCCCCAAACATAGATCTTACTCGTCCTCAAGTAAACTCAAAGGACCCATTATAAGCTCATACCAACACCGATACCCAGAAGTATACGAAAGCAGCAAAGAAGACTTATAATGAAACTCTTTTAAGACGGTCTCCAACACAACAACCAGAGATCAAAATAACATCGGAATTTATTTCCTTTACCTAAATCTCTCATTTTGCCTAGAGCGCTCACCCTTGCGGGTTTTCACTCTAGCTTATCATTTTTGTCATCTCACAACTACTGTCAATAGCACGCAACTCGATTCTTCATTTTACCCGGAGCGCCCTTTCGGGTTTTCACTCCGTCCTCGGCCACATCCTGTGGACACGGGCCCACCTGCGTATGCCCAACCGATCTGTGGGCAATGGCAGCGGTCTTTTGAAAGCCACGCTCGACGGCGTAAAAATGCTTTCGACCGGATCGTTTTAGATCGGTCGGTTTCGTCTCGGCAAAGGTCTCGAAACGATTAGAGATGTTCGGAGTCGCCACCAAGCATTTGTGGGATGCTTGGAACCCGTTCGAATCCACTTTATACCTCGGTCAAACGAAGCACAAAGCAGTGTTTGACATAGGTACTAAAGATAAGGAATCGTCCCTCTTTAGCATCCTATCTCTAGAATGACTCTCGTACGCCCTGGATAAGGTCGTCCACTATCCAAAGTTTCTGAGTAAAAGGTGAAGGTACGTATTGGGAAGCCCTTTAATCAGACACCCAATCCCGCCCGCGGCAGCGGCCTCTACTGATCGATCTTGGTAGGTTGAATGCAAAAGTGGATAAAACGGTTTAAATGCATGAATGCGCATCCAATAGTTTGAACCTAACATGTGAGAGCTTTCTAAGTCGGTTGATTTAATCTAAGTATCAAGTATAAGATGTCGAGTTGGATTTATGATTGATTTGCATGCAAGACGGAAATTAAACATCCATTTACCAAATTAGGTTTTGGTGCATAACGTGACCCATTTGTCTTAGTAAGGCATTTTGCAAATATGATTTTTGAATGAGAAAATTAGTCATCTGATCCGTCCTATATCCGGGTTAGCCGGAGTCAGGATCGTCCTAGACTAATGCTGGAAGAGGACAGACACCGCACCAGGCGGCCACATGAGGCGCGAGCCTGTTGGCGGTGTAAGGGGGTCTCCCCTGGTTTTGAAAATAGGAAAGAAATGGCCTATTTAGGCGCGGGCCAGTCAACGGTTTAAGACGCATTCTGACCATTTGAAAAACGTTTATAAAACGTGTTGGAAAGTGGGTATTTGAACCCGTTTTGGTTTGAAAGGGTCGTTTAGACCGTGTTTGTGTTGATTTGAAGAACGGGACTTGAATAGTCGTCATTGTTTTGACGGTATTCGATGTCGGGTTCGACTTGACAAGCTTGACATGAATAGTTTTGAAAATACTTATGAACTAATTGTTTTAAGGTCATTTGAATATGATTAGTCGATACTCATCATCGTACCCGGGTTAAAATCCGGCATGGTATGTAGAACCAAGAATGACTTTGTGTTGGTGACTAATACCTTTATCTTGGAAATGTAAAGAAATAATGAAAGGATTTAAAATACCTTCCAAAATGTAATGAAATGAAATAAAAGGCTTTAAAATACCTTTTAAATGTAATTAACCAAATATTATCACCGAAACACGGATTAAACCGTCATGGTATTAAGAACCAAGGGTGAAAAATATTTTATGGTTAAAAATTTGTAAAAATAAAATAAAATAAAAAAGGTTTGAAAATATTTGAAATGGTAAAAACCGATTACAAATATGGATATGAATTAATGAGGAAAGACGAGAACAAACACGGTTAAGTCTGACCTGGACACCCCATTTAGGCGCAAGCCTCTGCGCATAACAAGGGGCTTCTGTCTCAGGCCAAAACTCAGTTTTGACTTGTCTATCCTATGTTTTGGATCGTGTTATGCATGATTTAGCATGTTATGGTCATGAAATAAGTAAAGACATGATAAAAGAAGGATTTTTACACCCTCATACTTACATGCTTGGTTATGGCGAGAAACCGACGTAAGTGTAACAACTCGTTTAGTCGGAAAAGACTCGGTTTAAAACCGTTTTAGTAAGTAAAAAGAGTGTTTTATTAAGATTAGTGACGGTGTAGTGGTCGAAATGGTCGGTCAAGTGATTTAATGCACGATGACGGTACCAAACAATGTGTAAGGCTTGTATTTACGATCGGTAGGTCGTAAATACGCGTCGGATTGTGACTTAGGAAGTCGAGTCTAGAATTTTAAGGGAGAAAAGAGGGGGCGGACACTCGCGTAAGTTCTCAAATGGGGGCATTTGAGGGGTATTTATAGGAAAATGAGTGGTTGTGTGAGTTTTGAGCGATGTGGCCACCTGGGCTGCTCAAAGAGGCGCGAGCCACGTCGCGGGTCTTCGAGTTGTCCTCTCACTTTCACACAAATGCAATCATGATTTGTTCTATCCTAGGATTTGTAGTCACATGTTTGGTACTTGACCATCTATGAATCTGGGAAATCTTAGTATAGAAGGTTTTGAATGATTTGGTTTTTGTGGTTGACTCGGTTTGACTCGTTGTTGGAGTCGGGATTTGAATTTTTGAGTCGGTTTTTTGTCCGGTGTCGGTTTTGACTCTAGTTAGTTTCATTGCGACCCCGTCGTCGTGCATTAAACACTTCAGGTACTTTTAAAAAGTTTTGAAATGTTTTATTTTCGAAATCGTTTTAAGTTTTCCGACGTAAAGTTATACACGAACTGTCGATCAAACGCCGCGATTCCAAAGCATGTTATAGTCCGATAATCATCGGGTGTTTGTTGGAGTCTCAGCAGATACTGGGTATCTACAGAGCCCCCACTTTGACTGAGACTTGGACAGGGCGAAAGTCAAAGTAGAGCCCCCAGGTCAATCGAATATTACAACCCGGAGACCCAAGCGACGTCGAGGCGGCTCGAAAGGATTCGGGCCAAGGACCTGCCGTCGGGAAGGGCAACACCAAGGCGACTTGTGGGTACAAGCCAATGACCTGTCATCGGGAATAGTTTAGAGTCTGTCGACTATCCGTGTGGGTCGTTTAAAGTCCGTTAGACTACGTACAAAGGCTCGCCAACCATAAGAAGGAGTCATACCTGAGGCATCTTCAGATATGTCCTTGCGCGTTTGCGGATAAAGGCTCGCCAGCTGTGGTGCGTACATGAGGAGGGCTCGCCAGTCGCGATGCTTAGTAAGGCTCGCCAGCCATGGGGCGTAAATGAGGAGGGCTCGCCAGCCGCGATGCGTAGTAAGGCTCGCCAACCATGAGGCGTAAATAAGGAGGGCTCTCCAGCCGCGATGCGTGGTAAGGCTCGCCAGCCATGGTGCGTAAATGAGGAGGGCTCGCCAGCCGTGATGCGTAGTAATCTTCGCCAGCCATGGTGCGTATATAAGGAAGGCTCGCCAGCTGCGACGCGTAGTAAGGCTCGCCAGCCACGATGCGTACCTGAGGAGGGCTCGCCAGCCGCGATGCGTAGTAAGGCTCGCCAGCCATGGTGCGTACATGAGGAGGGCTCGCCAACCGCGATGCGTAGTAAGACTCGCCAGCCATGATACGTACCTGAGGAGGGCTCGCCAGCCGCGACGCGTAGTAAGGCTTGCCAGCCATGGTGTGTATGTGAGGAGGGCTCGCCAGCCGCGACGCGTAGTAAGGCTCGCCAGCCATGGTGCGTACCTGAGGAGGGCTCGCCAGCCGCGATGCGTAGTAAGGTTCGCCAGCCATGGTGCGTACCTGAGGAGGGCTCGCCAGCTGCGAAGCGTTGTAAGGCTCGCCAGCCATGGTGGGGGTCGGTTAATTGACCGTGAGAATAGCCGCGTCAGATGGGCTTGTTTTGAAAGCGGCGGACTCATAATGCCGCCGTGGAAATAGTGAATTTTTAATTTCACTACTATTGTTTTTGAAATAAGCGGGTTCCGCGAGGGAACCCCCTGTTGACATTTGAAGGAATATCGAATTTTGAATCTTCACTACCCGTTTTTTGAATTTGAAGTGGCGGTTTTAATCGCCGTTTGTCTGAATTTTAAGGAAACAACGAATTTTAAATTTTCGCTATTACGTTTGAGGTGACGGTTTATGTTTCCGCCGTTGACATGTGAAGGAAATAGTGAATTTTGAATCCTCACTATTATTTTTGAAGTGACGGTTTATGTTGCCGTTGTTGACATGTGTGGTGAAAATAGCGAAATTTGATTTTCAACTATTATTTTGAAAATGACGGTTTTAATTGCTGTCGTTTGAAATTTGAAGAAATAGCGTGGACGCGGGCCACGGGGGGTGCTTGGGACAAGCGTTTGCATTTGTTGAGTCGCCACCAATTTATTGTGGAAAATTGGAAACCGTTCGAATATCTCGTGTCATGTCAAGACACAAAGTAGTGACATAGACACTAAGCACTCGTTACCCTTAGCATTCTATGTCTAGAATGACTCTCGTGGATGCCAATGAACACGGATGTTCATAGAGATCTGGAGTAAGGGGTAAGGGTACGTATTAGGAAGCTCTTTTGATCGAACACCTAATCCCGCCCGCCTCGATAGCGGCCTCTACTAATGATTAGGGAAAATCGTCTATACTCGATATGTTGTCGATTTATATGCATGCAATGCAACAAGCAATAGATTAATCCTAACATGTGAGAATTAGACTAAGTCGCTTAACAATTAATTTAGCACACAATTGAGTCGATGTAGGGATTTAGATTTATTATGTGTGAAGGCATACCAACAATATGATACAAGAAATACAATATTGAAAATTACAATAATTACAATGGGATTAAATGATTTATGTCGAAAATACTTTTAAAACGGATAATTTGGAAAAGAATAAATAAATAAATTAACGAACAGGAATCAGGGTGATAATACGAATAATAGTTAGTTAATACGTAATTAGTAAACCAGGTCAAGGCAAAAACGGGAGTTCAGAGACAGAAATCAACCAGGAACAGGCGCAGCAGAGCTGCGCCCTCTGGAAGAGGCGCAGCAGTTGCTGCATCTGTTCCTTGGCTCAGTTCTGGCTGTGAAGCCGGAATTGCAAATCGTTAATGTTAATTGGTGAATTTAATGATTGATTATATTATTTAACTCGGATGAAAGTGATTAATATGTTATTTGCATATGATTAAGGTCATAAAAACAGTAAACACGAATGAAACTAATTAATACGAGTTAATTACATGATTAAAAAAGTTAATTAATGAATTGAACAAACTAAACAAAATTAATTAGGCTAAACAAGACGAATTAATGATGAATATGATGAATAAACAGGTGGAAATATATCAAAGATCGAATTCCAGAGATCCAATATGGATGAATCGAATCTCTAAAACCCGGATTGAGTTTGAATGACGAAAACCCGCAAATATTAGTTATAAGGGATTTAAGTCGGGACTTAATGACAAATTAAATATTAACGATGATGAATAATATGTCAAATTACTATGTTAAAATTGTTATGTTTAAAGAATCAGAGAACAAACAAAATAAAAGAGACGAATTGACAAAAGACGAAGGAAGAAGAAAGGAAGCAGGAACTGCGGCAGCCTCACGAAGAGGCGCAGCAGTTGCTGTGTCCTTTCTCGACGGTTGTCTTCTGATAATTCGTAAAAAGGGATTTAAAGCATGGTTTTATAAATCGGTTTTAGAAATATTTTCGTCATAAATCTTACATTATGATTACAATAAATAAAGAACAATAAACAAAAGAAGGATTTACACCCTCAGACTTACATGTTTGACGAAACGAGATGAACTAAGTTAACGTTTAGTGATGCTCGACTCGAATATACGACGAAAGTGCCCTCTAAGAGGAATTAAACAGATTGATTAAAGTTGATTAGTTGTGGAGTTGGTCAATTGGTCGGTTATGCAAAACGAGGCTGGTACTCAGAAAGATCCGAGCTTACGTGGTCGAAAGTTCAAGCACGTAGACGCCAAAAAGTAAGAACGTGGTCTACAATGCAATGGGAGAAGAGAAGGGCGGACACTCGCGTGAGAAATATGTGAGACCGAAGGTCTCTATTTATACTAATCACACGGAGGAAATAGGGTTTTTCGGAGAAACTTTGGAAGTGAACCTCGAAAAGATACGAAAAAATACGCAGAAAAGGACTTGGGAAGAGGCGCAGCAGGCACTGCGTCCTTTCCCAAGTGGTTTCCTCCTGCGGAAGAAAGATTTCCGTGTTTAGTTTATGGAATAACGGATTAATCTTGTTTTCCTTAATATTTTGTGTGAATATTACGGGAAATTCTTTACCAAAGATTAAAAGATTGAAAAATATGGAAAAGAAATATCCGGAACATTCCAGAACATTCTGACTCGGCATTTTAACGGTTATCAGAAAATGAAGACGGTTTTAGGCCCGGACTTCAAATGTACTCTAATTACTGCCAAAACGACCGTATCGGCGCGTAGATGACAATTAAGAGGTAGGCATAAGTGTTTGAGCGATCACTTGACGATAAACTTACGAACTGTCATAAATCATTCCGCATACCAAACATGCGGCCCAATCATCACTGGGTGGTTTGCGGGAGGTGCAGAAATGAGGTATCTACAGAGCCCCCACTTTGACTGAGGCTTAGACAAGGCGAAAGTCAAAGTATAGCCATCAGGTCAATCGAATATTACAACCTGACGACTATGGCGACGCGAGGCGGTTCAAGGGGTCTAAGCCAATGACCTGTCGTCGGGAACATTTTAGAGTCTGTCGACTATCGGGGAGGGTCGTTTAAAGTCCATTAGACTACGTAATGAGGCTCGCCAGCCACAAGAAGAGACCATACCTTAAATTCTTCGAAACTCCAGGGGAAACAAAATGCGATATTGGGAGAAGACAGCAGGACGTAGTCAGGAACTGCTGGGAGAAATCTGCTTGGGTCGGCTTTAAAGAAACTTCGGAAGAGCTTGGGGTCGATGTTGATCTCCATGTATCGAGAAGGACGATTGTCTGTCGTGAAATCGCTGGGGGAACATAATCGGGAACTTATCTCCATGTCTCGAGAAGGACGATTGTCTGTCGTGAACTCTCGCTGGGGGAACATAATAAAGGAGTGTCGAAACACCTGTCAGAGAATACTCGCTCGTTGTGACAAACAAAGTCTTGGATAAAAAATAAATGTGACGACAATTTGCAGTTATAGTTGGCTCGGAAATGCGGATCCGGGTGAAGAATAGATGTCAAATGGACCAAAATACGTGATATGGCATCCAGGAAGAGGCGCACCAAATATGGGCCCACAAATAACGAACTCATAACGAATTTTTGAAAATTCATATGAAGGGAAGCTGAGGAAGAGGCGCAGCAAGAGCTGCGTCTCTTGGAAGAGGCGCAACACTTGCTGCGTCCATTCCCGGGCTTGTCTTTCTTGCGTAAAAACCTGACGAAACAGAGGGGTTTATTTCATAATTTCGAAACATAAATTATCAAATTCTCTCTCAAATTCCAACCATTTTCGTCAAAATTTGATCCAAAAGCTTGCATTTGCCATGACTAATCGAGGTATGTGTATTATTTTTGCATTAATCTTCCCTAATGGATCAAATTGGACCGACAAAATTAGGGGTTCCAACCCAAAAATGTCGAAAATTTGGGGCTTTTCCCCCAAACAATTTTGCCTTGCAAAATTGACCTTGTAAATGGCTAATTGGTAGTATAAGGATCATAACCATGTATTTGCTTCGAATTTTCGTTGAGTTTTGAGCATTTGAGTGAAATTGTGACGGTCTCACAGCTAAACCGTAAATCGCTTCAAAAATAGCCTTAGGATTGCCCATTTGTGATGACACTTGATATTTGGAATCCTTGTATTATGGGTAAACTTCCTACCATCTCTGAATTTTGATTTGTGACGGCTTTTCAGGACACTTTTCTAAGGCATAATCGCCGTTTATAACGAAATGCTTTCGAAATTTCGACTCGAACCCATGACTAGGCTTCAACTTAGGCTTGAATCGACCCAAATTACCACTTGAGCGGTCGGGTTTGTGGGAAAATTGCCAAAGATGGCGAGAAAAGAGCGGTTTCGGAGCTTTGAAGGCTCGAAAATCCCCTAACTAAGGCTTGTCGTCATTTGACGCGGCCTAAATTCACTTTAATTTTGCAGGTGACGAGGCTTCTACTTCTGGGAGAGATCCCATGGACGTGGACACTGCTCTTAACCCTTCTCAGATGCTTGAGGAGGCATTTGAGGAGGCTTTCACCACTGCGGTGACGGCTACTGAGGTTGCTGAGGACGAGGTCCTTGAGGAGGAGGTTGTTGAGGAGGGAGGAGGCTCCGAGACGGGCCAACGTTGGACGGGGTGGTCGCCAGCTGAGGGGAGCACCTGCGTGGGCTAAGACCTGAGACAGTAGGCACCTGCTTTGGGCTGCGGAGGGTCACCTGTCCTATAAGACGGTGAAGAGCTTGGTAACTTGAATTCATCACTCTTCCCTTATCTTCTTTCATTCCTATTTGCCGTTCCTTTTCTGCTTCGTTCAAACTAAAGATAGCTTTTGTTTCAAATCAAAATAGGAGGCCGGGAACATCAGATCGTTCTCGGGCTACACGAAGGCGATGAGGTGCTACGAGAGGCTGTCGGCGGAGGAGCGAGCCATGATCGAGCGGGGAGCGTTCGGTGTCTTGGTGCAGGCTTGGAGGGATATCGCAAAGAGGAAGCTTCGGGCTAACCTTAGCCTGGTCCGAGCTTTCTTGGATCGGTTCTAGGACACGACCTCCACCTTTCACATGCCTTTTGGTGAGGTGGGGGTCATGTTGGAGGATTACGGCATGATTTCTGGTCTGCCGTGTGGGACTGAGGTGGTAGAGTGGCCGGAGACTGCCATGAGGGTTGACTCGGCCGAGGCTAGGAGGTTGATTGGCTGGAACTTGGCGCCGAAGGCTGCTGCGGTACCTGGTTTGGTGCCTAGTTTTTACGTTCGAGACTACTTCGCGGGGAAAACCCCGACGTCGGTGGTGATCGATGGGAGGGAGATGGCTCCTCCCCCCTGCACTGCAGAGCAGAGAGTCCGTTTATGGCTTTGGTGGTTCTTGTCTTCGATCTACCTCGGAGACAAGGGGGAGAGGCTGTCGACGAAGCTTCTTCCCTTCCTTTCTAACCTGAGCTCCCTAGGCCGTTGGGACTGGGTCACTGTTGGTTTTGCGGTCCTCTTCCGCTTTATGAGGGCCATGGTTCGTCTGGAGTTGATGCAGAAGGGGACTTCTCCTGGTGCTGTCGGCCCTAGACTGTTGTTGGAGGTATGAACCTTCACTTTGTTTCATGAAAGAAATCATTTCCTTTTCTTATCGAATCACGAAAGATCGTTATTGACTATCTCGCTTCACAGGTGTGGGTGTACTCCTACTTTCCGAGCCTCGCGCTCAAGAGGACGGAGCCGGTGGAGAAGGCCTATCCCGTTGTGAGAGATTGGTGATGTGCCGTACGAGGAGCCGGCGTTCCTTCCACGACGTCTGTCGACGAGAGGTGAACGCTCTTCAGTTGGACGGCGTGAGTACTTCACCTTTATTTGTTTATTCATTACCTTTTAGAACTGATCATAAGAATGACTTCTTGTTTGCTTTTCCCAGTGGGTGCCCAGGCCTTGGATGGACCACTCTGGCGCTCCTCATTTCGTGGCTGAGGTCCTTCGATCTAGGAGCTCGAGCTGGTTGCTGCTGAGGACGTCGATGGGTCCTGTGTGGTACTTAGATGAGCGCTTGGCTCGTCAGTGCTCTCGGGATGTCTTGACGGTTCCCATCGATCCTCCTAGGACGATGTTCAGGGAGCCTTCCGAGGCTGAGAGGGAGGCCGACTTGGCGGGTGTTGGTGGTGACACCCTCCTTCTTCCGGGTGAGGACTACTCGACGTTCCTCTACGGGAGGTTGGCGTACAGGCCAGTCGTGGTGAGTATTCATTCTTCTTTTGATTATCTTGAAAACACGATGAATGATCATCGGTTAATGGAAATCCTTTGATTTTGCAGAAGGTCGAGGTGGCGGGCACCGAGCCCCCAGAGTACCCCGCGACTCTTGAGTACACTGACGCGACCGGGAGGACGACGATCTCCGAGCTGCGTGACTTTGACGTGGCGGTGACGGATGTTGGCTTGGACGAGTGGCAGCATCTGATTCGGAGGGTGAGTCTCTAACTTGTATCATTTTCGCGTAAGAACGCATTTGCTTGAATTTATCCAATTATTGAGAATCTCTCATTCGAAATGCAGGTCGCGCTATCCCGGTTCGTGGCTCTATGGAGGGTAACCAACCGGCTGCGAGCTACTGCCGCCGAGGCACTTGTCGGCGGTCGAGGGCGTCAGGTATGAACCTTCCGTTTACTTCATTTTTGAATTTTCTAACTTTCCTTTATCGCTTGAAATGATTGACATGAGCCAATTGTTGCGTTTGCAGGGAGAGAGCGACCTGGAGCGAGAGTTAGCTCAGTCTCGGGAGGAGACAGCTCGTCTGCTGAGGGAGCTCGAGGTTCGTGACGCCGAGGTTGCCGCTCTCGAGGCGAGAGTTGCGGAGCTAGGCGGCGACCAGCAGTAGCTTTCTTGTTGTTTTTGTTTGTTGTCGGCTGTATTTTTGTACTTTTGTACATTTTAGGACCCATATTTTGGACATTCGGATTTTCTTTTGGGGCTCGAGCCCCAGTTTGGTGTATATATCCCTTTTGGTTGTATATATGATGGCCTGAGTGCCTTTGCTGCCGAGTTGTGTTGCTTGTACCTGCAGGTTAGCTTTGAACAGGTTTGGTAGATGACGGTTTACGCCGTCATGCTGCCGAAATTTACATAGAAATTCACATAAAAGATACATTTGTACATATGACCTAAATTTGCGCAAAACAACGACTCAAAAATGCAAAAAAATGCAAAAATTTTGCCAGAAATGACCGGATGGTAGGGAGGGCTACCCCCTAAAAAAAGAAGAAAATAGAAACCTATAAGTTTGAAATGTAATATGGAACGGGAGTGAAATGATTCCCCAAAAAGAGAATTAAAAAAGAAATTTTATAAGTTTTTTTTTTTTAAAAAAAGGAATAAATAAATTATTTGAAAATTAATAAATTAAATTGGAAATGTATAAGTGTACTAAAATGACGAAAATGTCGATATCGCCTCAAAATACGTGCCCGTGGAATCAGGAAACACGAAATATAGTAATTTGACGTATTTACCAAAATAATAACCCGTATGAATAGGAAATTATTTGTTGAGGAATTTAGGAAAGATCCAATGCGGAAAATCACAGAAAGAAGGCTGAGGAAGAGGCGCAGCAAGAGCTGCGTCCCTTCGAAGAGGCGCAGCAGGTGCTACGCCTGTTCCCCAGTGCATCCGTCCTGACGGATTTTAGGAAACAACTTTTAGTATAAATAGAGACGTCGAGGGAGGTTTTATTCACATAAATCTTCCTTCTTTCTTCCGTCTTATTACATAAAGCTCTCAAAATAA
Source organism: Silene latifolia (assembly GCF_048544455.1). NCBI lineage: Eukaryota > Viridiplantae > Streptophyta > Magnoliopsida > Caryophyllales > Caryophyllaceae > Silene > Silene latifolia. The sequence continues at coordinate 53,922,535 of NC_133530.1, forward strand.
GCATATATCATGAATACTCTCGAAATTCGTCTAAAAGAGTGGACAAATGAGTTTTCTAGTGTGGAGAAGTACGACATGGGTGCTTATAATTTTGGATCGCTATTGAGCTTGAAGCTGATCAAGGTAGTCAAAACATTCCTAGATGCTTGTCTTGATTACTGGGACCCGAATTATCATGTATTTGCCTTCCCTGGAGGTGATATTTGCCCACTTCCCGAAGAAATTGCTGCGATCGGTGGTTGGGACCCTGATTATTTGCCTGCTATTCCTTCTACTTCCCAAGGGTATAAGAATAAATTTAGAGATTTGCTTGGGTTGACAAGAGTTGAGGTTGACCGTCTTGTGACCTCGAAAGGAGTGCGAATGTTGGACTTCATTGATCGATTCATTAACAGGGCAGATCCCACCATCTCTTATGTTGCTAGGCGAAGGGCATTCGGGTTTTGCCTACTACATGTATATGTCCTTCAAGGGCATGTGGATGAGGATTTGAGAGGTGATCCTCGTTATCTGAGCCTCATTGAGCAAATGGAGCTGCGCAGGAGCCCAGCTTGCCTATGTTTAGGAGAGATCCTATTGGGTTTAGACAACAGGAAAGCCAACCGTGACCTACCTTATTTCGGAAGTCCCATTATTTTGCAGGTAAAAAAATTCTTCTTCTCTTTTTTTTTTTGTTTTTTTTTTGTTTTTTTTTTGTTTTTTTTTAATACCTGCTTTTGGTAGGTTTGGCTTATGGAGCGCCTTCGATTGATCGAGTCCCCAGTTATTGTTCCTGCTTATCATGCTCGCTCAATTGAAATGAGGACTAGGCTCTACATGGTTGATTTCACTCGAGTCTGCAATTATTGGGAAAACAAACTGAAGAGTGATGATGGTCCCCTGATTAGATGGATCGTACCATGGTGGCATCTCAAATATGTCACTGGAGTATCTTCCTTGGATCCTACCCGATCTGTTCGAGTTCCCGGCTTGGAGTTTATGATATGCATCTTCCCGGAGAGGTTGATGAGGCAGGTTGGATTAAAACAAATGAGTCCGAAGCTTGACACGATCCCGCAGACTGCCGTGGCGCTTACTACTGAGAGTCAAAGAGAATGGGCCATCAAATGGGCTCAAAGAAATGTATGGTTCTTGAACTCTTCTGTTAGCGCTCTATAGGTGTCGGATTCCTATCTGCGGTGGAGGAAAGCTACTACTCCGGAGGAGCGCGAGAGATTGAGGAAGCGCGAGCCTGTTGACTACAAGGTTCGTGATGTAGAAAAGGAGAAAGAGAAGCATCTGACTGAGGGAGAGGAAGAAGTCGGGTTTCGAGTCGTTCATCCTTCGAAGAAACCGAAGACTTATCCTGCCGTTGAAAAGGTGATTGACTAGAATGGGAAAGCTAGACCACGAGAGAGACCGTTGGTGATTAGGTCTGAAGTGGCGCAAGAGCGTCCGGCTCGAGGTCGGGACAAGAAATATGACAAAAACGACAAGGGCAAAGGGAAAATGGAGGAATAGCCCAAGTCTTTATTATTATTTATTATTATTATTATTGTAATAAGAAGGTGGGGTTTTTAGAATCTTAACCTATATTTTTTTTATTTTTTTTAGCATTATTATTATGTAGCGTACTATGATTATTAGAAATGAAATAAAAAAAGGTTAAATGGTTATAAAACCGTCGTGATTTTCTTTTTGTTATTCTTGTCGAATTTAAAATGCAATTGCAAATGTCCTTCTATTTACATTCAAAATAAATTAATGGGTTGTATCCTGTGAAGGATTGCCTACGTATTCATTTAAAGATGAAATCAAACCCTTGCGCGTAGTTCAAGTAAATGTAAAAGAATAATTGTTCTAAGCAAGAGCTTGTAATGAACTTTAGAAAATAAGCATGAGCTTTTACTTACTCCTAAAATGCAATTTAGTTTCTTTGATGATACGAGGACGACAAGTTCCCAAAATGCAAGAGCAAGGTGACATCAGTTTATTTCAGTTTGGCCAGGGGCCGTTTATTTCGTGTCACAGGAGCGACACGTGAGGTTACGCGAGGCGCGTTTTTGTTCCTATTCTAGGCATAGTAACGTTTTAGTTGGTCGAGGTTTGTCGGGTTGGCAAATTCATTTCCATCTAGGTCAGTGATCCTAACCGCACCCCCTGGAAGTATGGACTTGACTAGAAATGGCGCGGCCCAATTAGGCTTGAATGTTCCTCGTGGATCGACAGGTAAAAGAGCTCTAACTGATTTGAGTACTAAGTCTTCTTCTTTGATGTTCCTTGGCCTAACCCTTTTGTTGAAGGCTCTTTTGATACGTGCTTGATATGTTTGAACATTATGTAATGCATGTAGTCTACGCTCATCCAGGAGGATGAGTTCTTCATATCTATCCCTCTTCCAATCGGCTTCTGGGATTTGACTTTCGAGTAAAATACGCAAGGATGGTATTTCTAGCTCGACTGGTTGTACAGCTTCCATGCCGTATGTCATATAGAAAGGGGTGGCCCCAGTGGGCGTCCTAACAGATGTACGGTATCCTCATAAAGCAAAGGGTATCTTGCTTGGCCAATCTCGATAGTTGTCGATCATTTTCTTGAGGATTGTGACAACGTTCTTGTTTGCCGCTTCTACCGCGCCGTTAGTTTGTGGTCTATATGGCGAGGAGTGGTGATGCTTGATTTTGTACTTGGCTAGCAATTGCTCAGTCTCAGCTTGAAAATGTGATCCATTGTCACTAATGATCTTATGTGGGCAACTGTATCGACAGATGATGTTGTTTTGTATGAAATTTGCTACATTTTTGGCCGTGAGACTAGTGTAGGAAGCCGCTTCTACCCATTTGGTGAAATAATCAATTGTCACTAAGATGAAACAATGACCTCCTGTTCCGGCTGGAGTGATCTTTCCGATGATATCAATCCCCCAAGCAGAAAATGGCCAAGGAGATGTCATTGTATAGAGTAGTGAAGGAGGGACATGTTGCACGTTCCCGAAGATTTGGCAATTGTGGCAATGTCTTACATATTTGATGCAATCGGATTCCATTGTGGTCCAATAATACCCTAAACGTGTGATTTTCTTTGCCATTATGGGTCCACTCATGTGAGGACCGCATTCTCCATCATGGACTTCTTCCATCACTTTCCGTGCCTGTGAATGATCAAGGCAACGTAGGATTACACCAAGAGGTGTTCTTTTGTATAACTCTCCTTGCATGAGAACGTATTGGGAAATTAGTAGGCGTATAGCGCGTTGTCCCCTCTTGTCCATATCCGGTGGATAGGTACCGTTGAGCTTGAAGTTTAGGATTGCTTGGAACCAAGGTTCCTCTGTGGTTTCGTCTTCATCGGTGATTTGGTGCACATAAGCTGGCTCTGATCGTCGTTCGATGCATAAAGGCATTTATACCATGCTATCCGGCATATTAATCAAAGATGTAAGTTTTGCAAGAGCATCTGTAAATTGATTTTCTTCTCGAGGTAGGTGTAGATAGGTCACTTGATCGAAAAATTGGGCAACTTGGTCTATTCTGGCTTGATAAGGTGCTAAGCTTTCGTTTCGGATTTTCCAAGATCCCATAACTTGGTTGATGATCAAAGACGAATCCCCATGTACCCGAAGATTCTTGATGCCTAAACTTACTGTTGCTTCTAATCCAATGAGACAAGCTTCGTATTCTGCAGCATTATTTGTCACCTCGAAGTCGAGTTTTACAGAGATCGGTGTATGCTCGCCTTCAGGGGAAATGAGCAACACTCCTATTCCAAATCCTCTTAAGTTTGATGCTCCATCAAAATAAAGGTCCCAGGAGTCTACATCGGTTTGGTGTATATTCTCGTCTGGAAATGACCAAGTGTCTATCGTTTGCGCATCATTGATGGGATTTTCTGCTAAGAATTCGGCAACGGCGCGTCCTTTTATAACTTTCAAAGGTACATATTTGAGGTCGAACTCTGAGAGCATCAAAGTCCATCTTGCTAGGCGTCCATTGAGAACGAGTTTCTCGAAGAGGTATTTGACAGGATTCATTTTGGAGTATATTTTAACGGAGTAGCTAAGCATGTAATGGCGTAACTTCTTCGTTGCCCACACAAGAGCGAGGCATGTCTTTTCGAGTGGTGTGTATTTGCACTCGTACTCCAAGAACTTCTTACTAAGGTAGTAGATAGCTCTTTCTTCTTTTCCTACGGTTTGAGCTAGCATGGCGCCCATGGCTGTTTCGGTTATTATGAGATATAAACGAAGAGGTTGATCTCGTTGAGGTGGCATGAGCACTGGTGGCTTGGTTAGTATCTCCTTGATTCGGTCGAATGCCTTTTGACAGTCATCATCCCACATGGTGTGATTTGTTTTCTTGAGTTTTTTTGAAGATAGGTTCACAGATCATGGTGAGTTTCGATATGAATTGACTTATGTATTGCAGCTTACCCAGGAATCCTCTGACTTCTTTTTCTGTTTGAGGTTGCGGCATTTCGATTAGAGCCTTGATCTTGGAAGGGTCTATTTCTATACCTCGTTGGCTAACAACGTATCCCAGGAGTTTACCAGATGTTACCCCGAATGCGTATTTATGAGGATTGAGCCTCATGTTGTACTTTCGTAGCCTTGAGAAGAATTTGCGAAGGTTCGCAATGTGCCCCTCTCTGTCCTTGGACTTGACAATCATGTCGTCTACGTATACCTCAACTTCTTTATGCATCATGTCGTGTAAGAGCGTAGTTGCGGTGCGTTGATATGTAGCTCCGGCGTTGATTAATCCAAACGGCATAATCGTGTAGCAATAGGTTCCCCACTGAGTGATGAAGGCGGTCTTATGCATATCCTCTATGGCCATCTTGATTTGGTTATATCCTGCGTATCCATCCATGAAGGACAATAGCGCGTGATATTCCGTATTATCTACCAATATGTCGATATGTGGCAGAGGAAAGTCATCTTTAGGACTTGCTTTGTTTAAGCCTCTAAAATCAACATAAACACGGATTCTCCCATCCTTTTTGGGAGTACTCGGAAACTTTGATGAACCCGGCTTTGAATTGCTTATCGACTTCTTCTTTGATCTTAAGAGCCCATTCTGTCCTCATTCGACGAAGCTTCTGTTTTACGGGTTTGAAACCTGGCTTGATTGGGATTCTATGCTCTGCAATGTCCCTGTCGATCCCTGACATGTCTTTGTAGGACCAAGCGAAAACGTCTTTGAATTGGTGTAGGAGATCTATGAAATTGGCCCTTTCGGTAGAGCTCAAGGTCGTCCCTATCCTAAGTTCTTGGGGTTCTAGTTCGGTTCCTACATTGATGTGTTCAGTGTTCTCTATTACTGGTCCCCCTTCCCCCTCTTGTAGTATTTCTTTGGCTATGTAGGGAGGTATCTCGATCGAGTCTGGGTCTGGGTCATCCTCAGTATCATCGTAAACAGAATTGCATTCAAGATAACACAAAGAGTAAGCAGAACCTGATTTATTCATATTAAAGTTTGAGAAAAATTGAAACAAAGAAGCCATCTGATCTGTAGTCAGTGGCGGTAAAGGGACAGTTGTTGGGACATTTCCCGAACTACTGTTACTACTTGATGCTAAGCTAGGAGACACAAAGGGAATGGGGATGACGACAGGAGGAGACTCTCTAGGAACTTCTCTAGACTCTGACTCTGACTCCGACTCGAATTCATCGTCTTCTGGTTCTCCTTTGAACATCTCTCCTTCTTCAGTGGTGAGCTTGAAGAGTCTTCCTTAATTGTTTGTCCACTTGATTGATTTTCTCCATCCTTTTTGCTGGTTGGTGTTGGTTTCTGTGATTAACGCGGTAGGGTTGAAGCGATCGTCATGAAGTATCATGGTAATAATCTCATCCTGCGCGGCTCTGATAAATCGATCTTCTCCAAATAGTAGACTAATAGCTCGTTCGTCTAAGCAAGGTGCTTGACGAGTCTTGACGGTAGGAACCGTTTCTGGAGGAATGAAGTAGCACTCGTGAAAGATCTCGATTCCGGCTAGCTTCCTTTCGAGATAGTGCCAAGGTTCGGGAAATCCGTGAAAGAGTTCTTGACTTCCTTCCCTAACGAAGTATCCATTTAGGGTAGGGAGATAGGGTCGTATTTGGATTCCTACATTCTTACGGCTTTGAACTTGAGCGAGCATCTCGAGAACCTCCTCCTTAGTGGGTTTGTATCCTAATCCAAGTGGTATTCTTTTCGAGTTGCCTTCTTTGTAGGGTGCAAAGGTGTTTCTTCGGATAGGATTCAAAGGCATTCCCGGGAAGTATCCCTGAGATTTGAGTATGTGGTTGAACACCAAGTTGGAGTAGGGATTGAAGTACAAGGGTGCCAATTCACTTTCTATGACACTTATGCTTTGAAAGCCCCCAAGTTCATACACTGGATCCGCAAGGACTTGATTACTTGATCTTTTTTCGATTATTGCTTTGATGGGTGACGAAGTGATTGTCACCACTTTACCATTTAGTGGGATTTTGATTTTCTGGTGGAGGGTGGATGTTACCGCTTTGGAAGCGTGAATCAAAGTTCTTCCCAGAAGTATGTTAAATGATGCCTCAATGTCCACTATTTGGAAGTTAACCTTTCATTCAATTGGCCATGTGGCTATGGTTAGGTTAACAAGTACTACTACTTTTCGTCGTGTACCATCATATGCGCGAACACCTTGATTGTTAGGGGTCCAATCCGACTCTTTCATTCCTAATTTGTATGCCGTTTTCAAGGGTATGACGTTGACCGCGGAGCCATCATCTACCAAGGTCATTGGCACATTCTTCTTTAAGCAAATGACAGTGATATAAAGAGCCAAGTTATGACTAGCACCAAAGGGTGGCAAATCTTCATCTGAGAAAGTAATAAGATTACTTAGCTTCGGTGATTCTTGGAAGACCAAGTTGACTACATTATCGGGTGTGGAGTTATGTGCCACATTTAGTTTGGCCAAGGCTTGCAGTAAAGCTTGGCGATGTGGGAATGAGCTCGCTACTAGTTGCCAGACTGAAAGATCAGCCTTTGTCTTCTGTAATTGCTTTAGCAAATGGTCAGTAGAGTCATCTTCATTATCGTTTGGTGTAACAATGTTGGTTGGACCATTTTGAGAAATGCTTTGATATGGACGCCCCGAACGAGTAAGGTGGTCCACATCTTGGTCTTCGCCATTTTGGACTATTTCCTTGACTAGGTGGTGTTCAATGAGATAATCATCTTCATCGTCATCGGCCCATACCCCATTGATGTTAGAAAGCTCCCTCATTCTCATGATTTCAGCCTCCAATTGGATAATTTGGTCGATTAGCTCATCAACCATGGCTACTACTTTTTGCATGGTGGCATTTTGAGAGAAGATTAGTGGTGCACGTTCTTTAGGTATTGCATTGGGATCACGTAGGGTTGCCACTACACTTTCTAACTCCGAGACTTGTCTATCTACACTCCTTGTCCATGCGATGAAATCGGTGATGGTAGGGGAAATGGTAGAGTAGTACCCTTTATTCTCTATCGCGTGGATTTCTTCTTCGAGTGGAGAAATGAGGTGTGAACAATCTATGGTAGATTCTTCACTTGTAATCACTAGAATTCCAAGAGGATTCTGAGTGTTGTTAGGCTTACCTCCTGGCGGTATTGGTAGGCGTCCGTCTTCAATCATGTCTTGAAGCACATTTTTTAGCTTGTAGCATTTTTCTGTGTCATGTCCCTTACCTCTATGATACTCGCAGTAGGCATTCTCGTCCCAGAACTTGGATTTCTTTTCTGGTTCGGGTGTAGGTCCTATAGGTTGAAGCTTGCCTTGTTTCATCAACCTTTTTAGAGCATTGGAATATGTGTCCCCAAGATTTGTGAACTTCCTCGGTGGGGTACTCTTCTTAGACGGTTCGAGAAGGTTAACTTCATCAGTATTGCTAGTAGATCCGTAAGAACGACTTGTTGAGCCTTGATATCCTCGACCTACCGTTTTGGACAAGAGCCCTTTACGGATGTCATCTTCGATCCTTGTTCCTAGAACGGTCAAGTCTTTGAAGGTCTTAATGTTTTGGTACCTCAAATGACTTGCATAAATGGGCTTTAGATTGTCCACGAATTTCTCCACGAGGGTAGCTTCATCTGGACGTTCAACAAGTTGGGTACTAGTCTTCCTCCACCTACTTAGGAAGTCGGTGAAACCTTCTTTGTCATTTTGGGTAAGAACCTCTAAAGTGCGCATGTTAACTTGGATTTCAGCATTATCTGCGTATTGTTTAGCAAACTCGATTGCGGCATCGTCCCAGGTAGCAATTTTCTTGTGCTCTAAAGAATAGAACCATTGTCTTGGGATGGTGTCAAGAGATGAAGGAAAGATCCTTAAGAACATCTCGGGTTTAATGCCTTTGATAGACATGTAGTTCTTGAAAGCGCGGATATGGTTCAAAGGGTTTTCATGCCCCTTGAATTTAGGGATATCCGTCATGTTGAAGTTAGTTGGCAACTTGGAGCTCACGGCTTCATATTTGCGATTATTTTCCTTATAAATGTCATCCCCTTTGAGATACATCAATTGTTCCTCCAAATATTGAAGTCGTTTCTCAGCTGCAGTCATATCTACGGGAGGGTTTTCTTCCCCAAAGTTGTTCACAAAGTCATCAGATACTTCACTTTCTCGAGGAGGCAGCCTCGTTTCAACGGTATATATTCGGCCTTCGATTGTGTCGAGGCGATCATACACTAGCTCTTGAGTGACTTGGAGACAAGCTAGCGCGGCTAGGATTTGATCATTACCATTCTGGGGTTGGTCGTTGCTCAAGTCGCTTGTTTCAGGCATCTTGGAAACTGGATAAGAGATCGACGACGAATCAAAACACGATCAACCATTCTAGCACACTTACTAAGAAAACGTTTTGACTTGTGAAGTGGGAGTGTGCCACTTGTGTCAAGTGAGCTTTGAAGAAAGGACAGAATTTGAAAATGTTGGTCCTAGTCAACTGTAGTGTAGTTGTAGGAGTGGACTCGAAGTGGGATTTTTGAAATGGGCCTAGGCCCAAAATTTGACTCGAGAATTGGACAGAGTTTCGACTTGTTTTGCGCTAATATTGGGCTTTTTCGAAATTTTTACATTTTGAAGAAGATTTTGATTTTTACAAAAATCGTCATGGTTTTGTTTAGAAATGGTGATCACATATAGTACAAGCAATTATACAGGCATTATAACGGGATGCTGAGTGCATTTAAAAGGGTTTTAGTTTAAAGGGTGGGTTGCCATACCGAACAATCAAACCCGAAGTCTGTGGAGAGGCTCGTACCAAACAAGAGTAAGGCCGATTCCTAGTCCATTCCCTCAAGTAGTGAAAGTCCTTGATACAAACAAGAGTAAGTACCATGGTATGGATGACGTCAATCGTTATCCATCCTTAGGCCCAAATAAGAATTAGGACTGTTTAGACGGGACGATTGGTCGAATGGGTTGGGTTGGGTCTAGGAAGGTCGAATAAACGATCTAGGAAGACCGAGTTATGAAAAATCGACAATTGTCTTGTACAAACTATTCCCTAACCTTGTTCAAGTTTCACCCTTTTGGCTACACGTAAGTGTATTATCCCCAGCGGAGTCGCCAAACTGTGGACGCGGGCCACGGGGGCGCTTGGGACAAGTGTTTGCATTTGTGGAGTCGCCACCAATTTATTGTGGAAAATTGGAAACCGTTCGAATACCTCGTGTCATGTCAAGACACAAAGTAGTGACATAGACACTAAGCACTCGTTACCCTTAGCATTCTATGTCTAGAATGACTCTCGTGGATGGTAATGAACACGTATGTTCACAGAGATCTGGAGTAAGGGGTGAGGGTACGTATTAGGAAGCTCTTTTGATCGAACACCTAATCCCGCCCGCCTCGATAGCGGCCTCTACTAATGATTAGGGAAAATCGTCTATACTCGATATGTTGTCGATTTATATGCATGCAATGCAACAAGCAATAGATTAATCCTAACATGTGAGAATTAGACTAAGTCGGTTAACAATTAATTTAGCACACAATTGAGTCGATGTAGGGATTTAGATATATTATGTGTGAAGGCATACCAACAATATGATACAAGAAATACAATAAATACAATAATGAAAATTACAATAATTACAATGGGATTAAATGATTTATGTCGAAAATACTTTTAAAATGGATAATTTGGAAACGAATAAATAAATAAATTAACGAACAGGAATCAGGGTGATAATACGAATAATAGTTAGTTAATACGTAATTAGTAAACTAGGTCAAGGCAAAAACGGGAGTTTAGAGACAGAAATCAACCAGGAACAGGCGCAGCATAGCTGCGCCCTCTGGAAGAGGCCCAGCAGTTGTTGCGTCTGCTCCTTGGCTCAGTTCTGGCTGTGAAGCCGTAATTGCAAATCGTTAATGTTAATTGGTGAATTTAATGATTGATTATATTATTTGACTCGGATGAAAGTGATTAATATGTTATTTGCATATGATTGAGGTCATAAAAACAGTGAACACGAATGAAACTAATTAATACGAGTTAATTACATGATTAAAAGGGTTAATTAATGAATTGAACAAACTAAACAAAATTAATTAGGCTAAACAAGACGAATTAATGATGAATATGATGAATAAACAGGTGGAAATATATCAAAGATCGAATTCCAGAGATCCAATATGGATGAATCGAATCTCTAAAACCCGGATTGAGTTTGAATGACGAAAACCCGCAAATATTAGTTATAAGGGATTTAAGTCGGGACTTAATGACAAATTAAATATTAACGATGATGAATAATATGTCAAATTACTATGTTAAAATTGTTATGTTTAAAGAATCAGAGAACAAACAAACTAAAAGAGACGAATTGACAAAAGACGAAGGAAGAAGAAAGGAAGCAGGAACTGCGACAGCCTCACGAAGAGGCGCAGCAGGTGCTGCGTCCCTTCGAAGAGGCGTAGCAGTTGCTGCATCCTTTTTCGACGGTTGTCTTCTGATAATTCGTAAAAAGGGATTTAAAGCATGGTTTTATAAATCGGTTTTAGAAATATTTTCGACATAAATCTTACATTATGATTACAATAAATAAAGAACAATAAACAAAAGAAGGATTTATACCCTCAGACTTACATGTTTGACGAAACGAGATGAACTAAGTTAACGTTTAGTGATGCTCGACTCGAATGTACGACGAAAGTTCCCTCTAAGAGGAATTAAACAGATTGATTAAAGTTGATTAGTTGTGGAGTTGGTCAAATTGATCGGTCATGCAAAACGAGGCTGGTACTCAGAAAGATCCGAGCTTACGTGGTCGAAATTTCAAGCACGTAGACGCCAAAAAGTAAGAACGTGGTCTAGAATGCAATGGGAAAAGAGAAGGGCGGACACTCGCGTGAGAAATATGTGAGACCGAAGGTCTCTATCTATACTAATCACACGGAGGTAATAGGGTTTTTCGGAGAAACTTTGGAAGTGAATCTCGAAAAGATATGAAAAGATACGAAAAAATACGCAGAAAAGGACTTGGGAAGAGGCGCAGCAGGCACTGCGTCTCTTGGAAGAGGCGCAACACTTGCTACGTCCTTTCCCAAGTGGTTTCCTCCTGCGGAAGAAAGATTTCCGTGTTTAGTTTATGGAATAACGGATTAATCTTGTTTTCCTTAATATTTTGTGTGAATATTACGGGAAATTCTTTACCAAAGATTAAAAGGTTTTAAAATATGGAATAGAAATATCCGGAACATTCCAGAACATTCTGACTCGGCATTTTAACATTTATCAGAAAATGAAGACGGTTTTAGGCCCGGACTCCGAATGTACTCTAATTACTGCCAAAACGACCGTATCGGCGGGTAGATGACAATTAAGAGGTAGACACAAGTGTTTGAGCGATCACTTGACGATAAACTTACGAACTGTCACAAATCGTTCCGCGTACCAAACATGCGGCCCAATCATCACCGGGTGGTTTGCGGGAGGTGTAGAAATGAGGTATTTACAAATAGCGAATTTGAAATTTTCACTATTATTTTGAAATTGACGGTTTTAATTGCCGTCGTTTGAAATTTGAAGAAATAGCGAATTTGAAATTTTCACTATTATTTTTTGAAAATTGACGGTTTTAATTGTCGTCGCTGAAAATTTGAAGAAATAGTGAATTTGAATTTTCACTATTATTTTTTGAAAGTTGAAAATGGCGGTTTTGATCGCCGTTGCTTAAAATTTGAAGAAATAGTGAATTTGAATTTTCACTATTATTTTTGAAAACGAAAATGGCGGTTTTGATCGCCGCTAATTGTGGAAATAGCGAATTTGAATTTTCGCCATTTGCTTTTTTATTTGAAAAATGGCCGTTTTAATGTCGTCATTGAAAATTTGAAGTTTGTTGTGGGAAAATTGGGCCAAAGCCCAAAATTTCGCTGAAAGAGCAGGGAGCACCCCATTAAGGCGCGAGCAACCTGGCGAGTTAGGGAGCTTCCCTATTTTTCTGTAAAAGACGCGAGAATGGTTCGCATACCATTCTCACTTCGTCTTCAACCTTTCGACAAAACAAACTAAAAACCGCCATTGTTGGTCTCTAGCTTGCTTCCATTCGTGCCATCATCAATAATGTCATCTCAAGGTATGTATTTCCTCTTGAATCCATTTGAATTTGTTGGTCTTTTTGATAGATTGCATCAGGGCGAAATATTTACCCTAGAAAATCGATTTGGGCGTTTTTGATTGAGCCTATTTTGAGTGAAATTGATGATTGCATTAGGTTAGAAACCTGTTTAGGAGTATATGGGTGCCTTTAGTTTGAATTTTGGTCCCCGTTCCCGCTCCCTATGCTCGAAAAACGTGAGTGAGGTGGAGAAACCGTCTCATCTCACAATGCCAAGTTTATTTGCTTAGGTAATGGGTCCCACTAGGTTGCATTGTAGTCGGGAAAGACCGTATTTGCCATTATTGACCTTTGTTGGGTATTGTGGGCAAAATTGGAATTTTTGCCTTTTGTGACGGTCTTATGTCTGACAGAATAAGCGCCTGTTTGAGCTTGAATTGAGCCAGTTTGCCTTGAAATGGACCTCATTGGTAGTTTAGGTCGCTTTGAGGCGTGATAAAATCACGTTGCCTTTTTGTGGCCGTATTTTGAATTTTTGACCTGTTTGCGCTCAAATTGGCGTAGGAATTGCCTTTTCGAGTCGTAGAAAAATACCCCATTGTATCAGGAATATATTCTGGTTTGTTGGCGGACTTTGTATGGGTCTTGGGGTGCCATTTTTGTTGTGGTTGTTTTGAATCGTCTTTTGCTTGAAAAGAAGGGCGAGTCGTTTTTTTTTGTGCGTTTTTTGTAAATTTTTTGTTGTTGTTTTGTTTTTTTTGTGAATTGTTTTTATCTGGTTGGGTTTGGGCGGGATTGCCCTTGTCCTGCTTTGCAGGTTTTTTTGGATACGTCTATTTTATGCCGTCGTAATGCCGAAATTTCGGCTGTCGTTCTTTGTTTGCCTTTGGTTGCAGGGGATCATTTGGGACCTACGGGGTCTGTTGTGGAGGCCTTGGAGGAAGAGGATGATCCCGGAGGAGGAGAGACGACTGTTTTTTGTTACAGGCTTGGTTGTGTTTCTCCCAGGCGGCCTTTGTCCGGCCAATGATTGGGTATCGATCGTTGGTCGTTGTCTGCAGAGGTTCGGATGTCCGATGAGTGGGGTTCAATACTGGCGTGTTATCCCATGTTGCCACTTTTGATCGTTGTCGAGTTCTGGTGATTGGGGGTCAACATCGGGGTGGGGTCCGGTGTCATGGTCCCTTTTCATCCTTGAGTTCTGACGATTGGAGGTCAACGTCGGGGTAATGTGCTGAGTTACGATCCTCGGTTATCGTGTCATCCGAAGTCTGCCAGGCATCGTTTTTCCTTTTGTTATGGAGGAGGAACGCGGTGTTACCGTCATAGTAACCACCTCTGCTTCCGCTGTTGCTCCTCTGTTCCCCGTGTTGCTCCCTTTCTTTTCTGATTGGAAGGATAGGGAGTGCTTAGCTCGGTAGGTGGCAGGTAGCCCCTAGTTTGTTGTCTTAGGCCAGTGTCTGTATGATAAATGTCTGTCCTGTTTGTATGGTCAGTCGTTTGTATCAAACATGTGTCGATGTATTTTGCGCGAGGCGGTTTGTATATATGTGTTTTTGGATTGTGGTTCATTTGTGATTTTTTGGCTTTTTTGTGTTGTGTTTCGGAGGAGCGCTGTCGGCTGTCAATTCCCCTTTTGCTTCGCACTAGTTCCTGCATCGTTAGTGCAGAAAAACAGGCACCAGGTAGCACGTATGCATAAACGCAAACACGTAAAAGCATTTGATCGAAAACAAAATTTAACCAAGATGACTCGACGTTAAAATTGAATTTTGGAATTTGAAATGCATTTTGAAAATTCCGCGATAAGTCGTCACGTTTGGACTTCAAAAGGAATTGATTTTAAAATTGAGCAATTAATTCGTGTCTTGAATTAAATTGCATCGAAAATGTTGAAATTGATTTGTGACTCGAAAAATTCAAACTCAAACCGTCAGGGGTGAATTTTAGAATAGATTTTTGTGAGTGTACTTGATTTGATTTTTGTGAGATCAAGACTCGAATTTGTGAGTGCTTGAATTTTTAAGGAAAACTGATGTCGTGTTATCAATTTTCGATTTTATTTTGATGGAAACTGCGAAAAAGTGAAATTTTTTTGGCATTTTGATTGACATTGAAACGATCCGTCGCGGATTGGGGCGACTAGTCCTTCTCCATTTTAAAAAAGAAATAAAAATCCGTATGTTTAAAGCTGCGTCATGGAAACCGTGTCGGATTTCGTAAAACGCGAAAACAAAGGAATGTGAGTGTGAGGAAACACAAAATGTCTTGGACCATCCCGAAGAGGCGCGAGCATTCCGGCGGGAGGTTTGAGGTGTCAGGAGAAAACACAACTTGAAAGGGACAAGTCAAAGCGAGAATCCTGGGAGGAGGCTTAAAGAGGCGCGAGTAGCTTGGCGATAGGAGCCAGCTCTCCCTTTTTTTTTTCTGAAAAATGCGTTGATTGTTTTGTATAAACAGGGATGTTTGTGCTTCATTGTTTCATCATCCGAAACACGAAAAACATCTCTACAAAACCTCTTCTTCTTCCACAAAATTTTTTCATGGATGCCTTTGAGAATGCGTTGCGACAATGGTGCTGGGATTTGTCGCCTCCCGAAAAGTATCAACTCATTTGCATTGGAGTTGGTCAATTGTTGATGCTTCGTCAAGTCAAGGTGCAATCCTCATTTCTTGAAGCATGCTCTCGATTTTGGGATTCGAAACACCATGTTTTCGTTTTCCCGAAAGGTGAAATTTGTCCTCTTGCCGAAGAAGTTGGAGCCATTGGTGGGTGGCCGGGTTGTGTTCCGGTGCTTCCTCCGACTCGGTTGTGCTACAAGGAGAAATTCCGTTCAATGTTGGGCTTGTCGACAAGTCAAGTCAACTTCCTTCTTGCTCCACATGGTGTGGATATGTTGGCTCTTATCAACATCTTTTCAAACCGATTAGATGCCAATGTTTCGGAGGTGGCTAGGAGAAGGGCTCTTGCCTTTTACCTTGTCCATGTATACCTCTTTGTTGATGCTTTGAAGAAGGAGGGGCCAAAATGCTATGGTAGCAGTAGCCTTGTACATGTGGTTGAGCAAATGGAGCATGGTACAGATCCATCATGGTTGGTGCTTGGCGAGATCATCCAAGCTTTGGACAAGGAAGGCTCTTGTGGAGAAGCTCCTTCATTCGGATCCCCAAGGATCCTCCAAGTGTGGCTATTGGAGAGGCTAAGGTATGTAGAGCCTCCGGTTGATTCTTCTTCTTATTCCTTCCGTCACCTTACTATGAGGAAGAAGTTGTACTCGGATAGCTTTGCTTCCACCGAGGCTTATTGGTCCGCAAGATTGGCGGAGGAGGGTGGTCCTCACATCCGTTGGGTGGTGCCATGGTGGCACTTGAGGTCCTTCACGGGATTGCCCGCTTCGGGTGCTAGTCCTCGTTCTTTGATGGTGGTGGGTTTGAAGGTTGCTTCCTTCATTTATCC
Organism: Silene latifolia; assembly: GCF_048544455.1. Lineage (NCBI taxonomy): Eukaryota > Viridiplantae > Streptophyta > Magnoliopsida > Caryophyllales > Caryophyllaceae > Silene > Silene latifolia. The sequence continues at coordinate 53,938,546 of NC_133530.1, forward strand.
CGCAAGGCTCATGAGGCATATGGGGCGTCAACAAAAGGTGTCCGCTCAAGATACCCTTGTCCAAGAGAATGTTTTCCGGAACTCCGAGCTTGTGGAGGTCTTCGAAAGGTGGTGGGCCACTCGGCCGCTTTGGGAGGTACCAAACCCCGTTGCCACGACATGGGCGACTCCCGCTTATGTCAAGTGGTCAAGAGCTTCGTCCTTGGAAAAGAGTTCTAAATTCCGTAAGGACGAGGTTGTCGACTTGAAGTATCGAGAGGTTGGCAAGGCCAACCGTGCCTTCTTTGAGGATTATGTTGATGGAGCTAGCCCGGATGTGATGAGGCCACCAAAGAGGAGAAGCTCGGGTCCCAAAAATGTAGTGGGCCGTGCATGGGCTCGTTTCGGGCCAAACATGGGGTCTTGCACTAGACCGGAGGTCGTTGCCGTCTTAGATACGTTGAGGATCCATTCCGAAGAGGAAATCCATGCTAGGCGGGCCAACAAGAAGAACAAGGGGAAGATGTACCCCGAGGGAAAAGGCAAGGGTAGAATGGAAGAGTGAAGACCTCCATTACCCATTTTATTATTATGTTGTATTAGTATTGTGAGTTTTTTATTATGTTGTACTAGCTATTTTTTGTGTGTTTTATGCTAGTTTTATTATGTGAGGTATTTTAGTTGACACCTTAGCTTTGACAAGTTGTAGACTCGTCGAGCTTTATTTGTTGTTGAAAATGTAATCCCTCCCATTATTAATTAAATAAGAGGGTTGCTCGTGTCGAAAATTGTGAACGCTTGTTTCTTCCATCCATTTTGTAAAGGCAATTCGGTTTGAATCGTCCTAAACACTTGCACTTGGGAAAGTGGGATTTTTGTAGGAAGGTAGAAAGGCTTATTTTTGTATTTTTGTGGGGAAGGGGAATGTTTTTTCCTTTCTTTTTTTGATGGGGATGTTTTTTTTATTATGGTTTTTTTTTACTATGGGGATGGTTGTATCCTTCTTGTGTAAGAAAGGACTGCCTACGTATCCACCAGAAGAGGTGAAATCAAACCATGATCGTAGTTCGAAATGTTTTATAAATTTGATTGGGTTTTGTGGTTGTATACCTCATGTATAAGAGGGACTGCCTACGTATCCACCTGAAGAGGTGAAATCAAACCATGCTCGTAGTTCAGGGGGTTTTTGTTTGTTTTAGTGCAAATGGATGTTGCCTTTGACATATCAAAGGACATTCAAAACGGGCAAGGTGCCGCAACTTAGACTCGATAAAACATGCAATTTCAAATCAGAACGCGTTTGAGGAACTTGACTTGAAAAGGGTTAAGGTGGACGCTAGTTGTGAAACTAGGGTTAGGTCGTTGGTTGCTATGGTTCAAGGGTAGTATTTCTTGAGTTGGTCTAGGTTGGTCGGGTTTGTAAAATCCTCCTCATCTAGGTCACTCAGTTTCACTGCACCCCCCGAAAGTATTTTCTTGACCAGGTACGGCCCGGCCCAGTTGGGTTTGAACTTTCCCCTCGGACCGACGGGTAACGGTGCTCGGACCGACTTGAGGACCAAGTCGCCTTCCTTGATGTTCCTGGGTCTAACCTTCTTGTTGAATGCCCGTTGTATACGTCGTTGGTATAGCTGGACGTTGTGCAAGGTGTTGAGTCGCCGCTCATCTAGAAGAGTGAGTTGTTCGTACCTTCGACGGGTCCATTCCGCCTCAGGGACTTGTCTCTCCAGTAGGATGCGTAGAGAAGGGACCTCTAACTCTACCGGTTGAACCGCCTCCATACCGTATGATAGGTAGAAGGGTGTGGCGCCTGTCGGTGTTTGAATGGAGGTTCGGTATCCCCAGAGTACGAATGGGAGTTTGCTCGGCCAATCGCGGTAGTTGTCTTGCATTTTCTTGATAATGGTGACAAGAGTTTTGTTCGCTGCCTCCACCGCTCCGTTGGTTTGGGGACGGTAAGGGGATGATCGATGTCGTTTGATCTTGTATTTGTCCATCAAGGCCTAAGTTTCCGCCCGGAAGTGAGAGCCTTGATCGCTGATGATTTCATGGGGTACCCCATATCGGCAGATGATGTTGTTTTGGATGAACTTGGCCACTTGTTTGGCGGTCAAGACTGCATATGACTGTGCTTCCACCCATTTGGTGAAATAGTCGATGGCGATGAGGACGAAGCATTGCCCCTTGGTGCCTTTCGGGTTAACCTTCTCGATGATGTCGATGCCCCAGGTTAAGAAAGGCCAGGGCGATGTCATTGTGTATAGAAGGGATGGTGGTATGTGTTGTACGTTGGCGAAGATTTGGCAATTGTGGCAATGTTTGACGTAGTTACGGCAATCGGCTTCCATGGTGGTCCAGTAGTAACCTAGTCGCATGATCTTCCGAGTAAGCCGCTCGGAAGGTATCTACGGCAGATAATTCCGGTCAAACAATTATTCTCCAGATCGAGGAAACCACTCTAGATATGATCACATGCAAGTACGACCTGCGAGACACCTTGCATTTAGTGAGAGATAGTAATAGGACAAGAGAATTGGTGACGCACACTTGTCTCGGACAAGTGGGAGATTGTTGGAGTATGTGTCCTCAACAATAGTGCGATCACGTATTTAAATCTCATGATAAGAATACATAAGGGATGATACATTATATAGTCAACTGATCAACATTTATCGGTAACGATTGGCTGACTAGAGTTTGACGTTACTGTCGTTTGACGGTGGTGATCAGTTGATCCCTTGAGGTCACACCTATAAGATGGAACCCAAATAAGGTCTGATCAAATGTATTTGATACGGGTTGATCAGTCCCTTTTATATATATATATATATACATATATAGTTGTGTAAGTTTGTTGAGGTCGAGTTTAGAACTCGAGTCAACGCAAGTTTATTATTCAATTATGCAATGATTGACTAATGAAATTTGACATCTTATTGTAATGTGATTAAATAATATTTAATTTAATGATTAAGCGTTAATTCATTAAATTAATCGAGGTATTGTATTTTAGAGGTAGAGGTTATTTGTTGATTATATTTTACAAGGGTTGTAAATTAATTAAATTGGACATTATAGGACACTTTATATTTTAATATAATGACATAATTATCACTTAAGAGTTACTGTATATTAATTATTAGTTTATATTATATAATTGTTATATGATCAAACTAATGCTTATTTATGTGAGATAATTAAACATATGATTCTTATATTTGTGTGCAAATATTACAAAATCAAAATGGTCCAGTTTATACCCGTAGTGGCCGAAATGCTTATGTTGTTGGATAACATTTTTATTTTTGCATTTTGTTTAATAATCAACATGCATGTAATCATCACCTACTTGCATGCTTATGACAAACCTACTCTAGTAATACTCATTACCTATCAAGCATGCAAATAAAATAAGAAAAAGAAATTGTCCACTAAGGGACATGGGGGCCGGTTTTGTGCTCTTAAAAAGAGCAATTTTGTTGCTCAATTTTGGTTGTTCTAATTTTGCATGCCTCTGTCTCTAAAAATCACAACCACATTAATATTATTTCCTAATTACTAGAGTAGTAATAAAATTAATATTAAGGGATTAATATTTCTTGTAATATCTAGTTAATATTACTAGAAATTATTTGGGTAATATCTTGGGTGCAATCGATAGGAGAGTTTCTACTTTAAAACTTTGGAGGATCATACTATTATTCATAGCTCAAGAACAAGGTTGGAAGGAGTTCAACCTTTTGCCCATTTCCGTTTCATTATAATGTAAGGAAAAATCGTTTTCTCCTTTTACTTTTTCTTTTATATGTTTGCATGTAACTAGATCCACAACATCTAATTTAATTAGTAACTTAGATCTATATTAGATATGTCTAATATGAACCTAACACTAGGGACTTTTCCCTTCCATAATTCGTATGGAGTCTTGAAAGTAGTTTTAGTATGGGCTTTCCAAATGTGAGTTCGATAACTCGATTCGACTCATAATAGATTGATCTTATAAATGTAGTGACTTAGAGTCACAATCCTTAAGTGGGAATCAAATTCACAACTTAGGCATACACCATATTGAACAAATCATATATTTCAATGTGATTTATAGTTTTTGAGTCGATTTGCTTTATGTTTTAGATATTATAATAAAGAAAGAACGTCTTAGAACTTGAAATGCCATAAACCGAAATGACTTGGGTTGAAAGCCAAGCCATTTAAAACAAAATACAATACTTGTTCGGAAAGCAAATAAAGAAATTTCCACGCCTACCATGGAAACAAAAGGAAGTTCTTAAACAATGTCTAAACATAAGACTATTATGAAGACATATTCAAAATAAAATGCCAAGCCAAGTCCATAGGTTTCCTACTATGCGGCGGCTACTCTAGCTCCCAAGTTTGAGATCCTCTTCAAGCTTGCTTAGCTTTTCCATTCTTCTCATGCCCTAAATTCAATAAGAAAGGTGAGAACCACAACTCGCATCATAATACAAAGTTGAGGTGGAAAACAAATAATATCAATAACATAAACTTTGGAAGAATTATTACCTACTGGAGTCACGCGTCCAGCTTTGATGTCTCCCAAGTAGTTGGGGTAATTGCGCTTCCAATGGTCCGTACCATTACAATAATGGCAATTATCCTTGGAAGTTGCTCCCTTCTTGGTTTGGGTGAGCTATTCTCAATAGCTTTCCCTTTGCCCTTGTAGGGAATTGGCTTCTTGCCTTTGTGGGCACTCTTTTTGAACTTTCCCTTACTCTTAGTGTTGATGTTGAGTACATCCTTGCTAGTACTCACATTGAGACCCATATCTCTCTCGGCTTGCACAAATATTTTGTGCAACTCATGAAGATCGGTCCCCATGTTTTGCATGTTATAGTTTACTCTAAACTGAACATAGCCTTTGATACGGCTCAAGGAATGGAGTACTTGGTCAATAACTAGTTGTTCGGGGATTTCTACCCCTTGCAACTTGAGAGTCTCAACATGCTCAATCATTTTGAGCACATGAGTGCTCACCTTTTGTCCTTATTTGATATTGAGCTTAAAGAATTGAGAAGCCGATTCATATTGCAATATTCTAGGTGCTTGTGAAAACATGGTGACAAGCTTAGTATAGATCTCATAGGCGGTGCTCATCTTTATGGCACTCCTTTGAATATCGTCTTCCATGGAGAAGATCAATACATTCTTGATCGCGGCCGATTCCTTTTGGTAGGCCTCATAGGCCTCCCTCACGGCATTTGATGACCTATCATTAGGAGTAGGGGGAGAAGGTTCTGTAAGGAAACGAAGTTTATCATCACCTTCCGCGGCTAAGCGAAGTTTCCCATCCCAATCGCAGAAATTAGAACCATTCTTTTTGAGTTTGCATCGATCCATGAAGACCCGAAGCCATGAAACGGTAGTGAAAGGTGGTAGGGATGAGCTAGGGGTTGTCATTGCGACAAATCAAATTGACTACAAAAAAGGAGATAAAGGAAATGTTAACATTTATCGTTTTTAAGACTTGTAAACATTTTAGACAAGTTTAGCATTTATATAAAGACCTCCACCCAATTATATAAATGATTCCAAGATCCAAATCTATACTAATTCGATGGGTTAACTCATTTAACCGATTCTACACTTAGAACTCTCGGTCGATGAAATTACATTAAGTTCATCTTTAGCCCGGAACACATGAGCCTACGGACCCTAATACTTCCGTTGAGTTCAACCAAATTTCGAAATATAATAATATTTTATTACCCCACTTACCCAACGTAAAAAGAAAGCACCCCGGCGAACTGTATAGGACCCCTAATGAAATTGGGATTCATGGGTTCCTACTATTTGGTAAGGCTAAGTCTCAACTTTTAGAAATGTGAAGGTCTTGTCAATTTATTATCTGTCTCATTTAAGTGAACTAAATTAGTGATCTATCGATAATTATAATTGACAAGGTCGAGAACTCGATATAAAAAAATATGTATGTGATGTTATGTCGATTTGGCATGCATGCAAACATATAAACAAAGAAAACATGCAAAATAAAACAAATTCCTACTATGGCCTTTCCTAAAATAGAAAAACTAATAATCTATTACAAATTCGAAAACCAACTCCTTTGGTCCCTTGAACTTCATGTGACACGCCTCCCAAGGAAACACCGTCTTGATTGGAACTCCTTTCCGAAAGACTCCGTCTTTAGGAAACTCCAGAACTACAAATATAATAATAAAATACATTGCATTACCTATTATAAATTTTTAATAAAATTTAAATCTATTAAATTACAAAACGGTGATGCGAGATCACAATAAATTACAACCGAATCGATATTCCTTTACATTACGGGAAATACCAATTAAACTAAGGCCATACTAAGACAAATTACATGATTCAAAATTACATAAATTTAAATGACATTAATCTATAAAAATATGCAACAATATAAATATATGTATTCAACATGCAAAATCAATGTGCCAAATCGCTCTACTAGATCGTATCGTATATTCCTCGGTTTTATGGTAATGCGTGACTTTTAACTTATTAAATCACAAAATAATACTTAAATTAAATTTAAGTCCAATTTAATTACCCTAACTATTTTAGGACTCAAAATTAGTCTACACTAATAATTTGACTATAGTTCAACTTGTTTTTATATTATTGCTCATATTTAACCCTAATTATCATAACTTTTATGAAATAATTCCAAATTTAATTACAATAATCTCAAAATTTGAAATTTAATTTTTTTGAACATTCTGAAATATTCCCATGACCTTCATAATGTCAAAAATTTTGGGTTAAAAATTCGAATTAATTTAGAGAAAAATATAGTTGCTATTTATCGGTTTTATCAAATAAAATACCTAAAGCATACGAAAATTAATCTAATCAATTTTCCAACTTCATATATGATATGTAGGATATAAATGAAACCTAAACTAATTTTCTCATTCCATAAAATTCGTTTTAGATTTTTTTTAGCTTATATAATCTCGATTTATTCCATGTTTACCATTAAAATCATAAATCATGCAAAATTAATCACATTAACCATAAATTTTACGTACAATAAGTAAAATATGCATGTGAGATCATATTAAAATATTGTGGCCAGTTTCAAAGTCTAACTATTTTTTAGTTAATAAACAACCATTTTACTCATTAAAATATTATTATTATCCAATAAATTATAAAAGTGAGTAATAAAATTCCATAAATCATCTAAAATGACCTAAAACATTTTAGGACCAGAATGTATATATGCATGCAAAATTTCGTGTATATCCTATATTGATAAAAAAAATTCGGTTTTTATTATGGTCATCTAATAACTCGTAAAAAACCTATAAAACGATTTGCATGCATCAATAAAGCTCTGATACCACTTGTTAGGTTTTTTAACCTATAATTAGACTATTCTAATTAATCTCTAAATTACTTGTTAATTTAGACTCACAAGATCTAGTGCACGCAATAAGTGATCGTGGGCGTGTCGTTGTACACCCAATCAAAACACATTTATAATACTCAACAAACTACTAGTTAGCGGTAGGTCGAGGTCGATCCATGGGACGGTGTGCTTTGGGTTCTAAGTCTATCTATCTCAATTTATGCTAGTGTCACAATTTGTTTGGGTTTGTAGTTGTGTTCTAGACTAATAAAAGCAATAAAGTAAAACAAGCAATAAAAGGAAAGATGTAAACAATTGATTAAAAATGCTAGGATATCATGGGGTCATAGGGGATTCATGGTTTTGATCATACAAACATGTTCACAAAGTTGCAAGCGATTAATGTTGTAAAGGAACCGAGTTGGTTTATGTCTTACGGTTCATAGGAAGAGTTGGGTCCCGGAGCCGAATCGATTAGATTGTACAACACCTACAAGTCGACTTACTTTCCTCCTATTCAACTTCTATGCACGGTCTAACAAGACTCGAGTTGGTTTATATCTTACAAGTCAAGTTGAGTAGATAAGAGATGGTTGTAAATGCAAGGATTCATAGGCTTAGCATTTCATCAAACATAACATGTGCATAAAGTTGACATCACAACAAGCAAGCAATTTAATTGTGAAAACATATTAGATTAAGCATGAATCAATCCCATGTTGCTTTTCCCTAATTACCCACTAATCCTAGCTAAGAGACTACTCACTCATTATCAAGTTTAACATGCTAACAAGGTTGTCAATCATATTAACAAGGTAAAACATGATGAACAAGTAAGAAAAATTAACAATAATTAAAACAAGGATTAAGAGAATTATACCTATGGAGATTCCAAAATAATAATGCAAAGAATAATAGAAAAACTTGATGATTGATGGAAGGTTGTCAATCTACCAATAAACCCAAATGATCTTCTTAATTACCCAATAATAAACTTGAATTACTTAATAATAAACTTGAACAATAATTAAGGAGAGATTAATGTGTAATTTTGTGGAAAGATTGAAATTAATCTATTCTAATCTACTCCTAATCTAATCTAAGAGAATTTCCTACTAAGAGAGATTGGTCCTTTGATTATTACAAATGGGGTATTTATAGTGGGGATTAGGTGTGTGAATTAGGGTTAAGTAAGGGCTTAAATGACGATTAAGTCCCTACTTAAGGAAACGCCGGTCTTTTTGGAAGGATGGGCATCTTTCTTGAAGCTTGAAGAAACGAAATGGGTCTGCCTGGGAATCCGGGCGTCTTTAGCACGGGACGTGCGGATTCGGTGGTTTCTGCCCGGGCGTCTTGGGGTGAAGACGGGCGTCTTCTGGAGCTTTTGCCCGGGCGTCTTCTGGAGAAGACGGACGGATTGATGGAAGACGGGCGGATTGATGTCGGGACGCTCGGATTCTGGGCTGTGTATTTATCTTTTCTTTCTGTCTAACAATCCGAGCGCCTTGAGGGGAAGACGGGCGTCTTGTGGGGAAGACGGGCGTCTTCAGTCTCGGGACGCGCGGATTGGCGAACAGTTTCTTTGTTTGAGCTCGGATTGTAAAACGGACGTCATTTTCTCATCCGGACTCCTATTGGAGTGATTCAAAAGCCTAGATCACTTTTTTTTTCGACGCCGTTCCATCTAGCATATTTTCAGAGCCAAAGGAGAAACCCTTGGTTTGGTTTTCGAGCGATTTCTTCTTGTAATGCCTTCTCTCTCGTCATTCTTACTTTTAACCTTTTGATCCTTCTATATACACTTTATTCCTACATCTTTGGTCATCATTCTTGCCTCCTCTTCATACTAGTCCATCTAATATCATCAATAAGCTTCCAAATACGCACGAAAGGCGGGAATTTCCGCCTTATTATCTTCATTCCTACAAAACATATGAAATGCGATAGAAAAGCAAATAGGAAGGTTTTGACGGATAAAATGGCCATAGAATGTTATAATAGTATGCAAAATAGGCTCAATTAGGGGACTAAATATGCGCAAATAATGTTCACATCAAATATCCCCAAACCGAATCTTTACTCGTCCCGAGTAAAGAGGTGACTAAAACTAGACCTTTATTTAAACTATCCTACTAATATAACCGATATGAGACAATTAGCGGGTCTCACTCTGCCCCTTCAACTCACAACAAGACAACCATGAGGTAGGATGCCTTCTTGCAAGGCAAGGTGGGGCTTGCCAAAATGGCGACACATCCAAGCATTAAAGCACACAAAACAAGTAATGGATGCATCTACAAAAGAATAGCCACTTTCCTCATCTAAGTGGCGGAAATTATCTACAAGGGAAGCAATTCAAGGGTACACACTCCTTCATAGATGTAATTTCTTCAAACTACTAAGCCTAGAAGGATACCAATAAATAACCACCAAATTGTGTCAAGCTAAGGTACCTTTGTCCTCAATCGTTAAATGCTTTTGTCAAGAGTAGTCTCCCTATGGTGTTAGAAACACTGGAGGATCGCGGAATTCCCCCTCTTACCTAGACAAGAAGAAGGATCGTCCCCTCTCTACCATGAACAAAAATGGATACGATGGATAAAGGGATCGATAGATATTTGAGTTTCACTTTGGGAGTTTGTTTTTGTTTTTGTTTTCCCCTTAATTTCTTGTGGCATATAACATTTGAGAACAATTTCTTTTTGCCATTTCTTTTGATATTTGGCATTTCAATACTTGACAATTTTTCAACTTTTCTTTGCATTTCTTTTGAACATTTTTCAAAGTCAGCCCATATGTAGTGAGGGTGACTTATATTTGAAGCTTTAGGAGTTCTATTTTTGCTCCTCTTTTCATTTGATGCATTTTTGCAATCTTTCTTTCACTTTTTATTTCATTGAACTCAAATCAATTTCTTTTTGTGCCCATTCCCTTTGATGACAAAAATGTATGGTAGAACATGGATGAATGATGGTTGCATGGTTTCAAGGGTCACCTTGGAATAAACGGTAGCCAATGAGTTATCACACCACAAGGTACTCTTGACTAGGCCTTAATCCATGGGTCAAAGGATACTAGCATGACACATCCTAGGGTGTTTTACAAGTATTCTAACAAGCAAAGTCTTAAGAAGAAAAAGCATCTACTAGGGCCTTATATACACTTGTCAAGCTTCCCAAGTAGACGGTTTCGCAAAATTTTCCTAACATGCAAACTACATGCCATGATGCAACTTACATATAAACATCCTAATGCAAGTGATTCTACCAACTAATATGACATATAAACTAAATGCAAGTCCTAAGTTCACATTGTTATACCGCATCAATCAAAATAAAGCCACATAGTCATTAACATAAAGAGGAAAAAGGAGATTGGAAAGATCATACCATGCGGTCTTCAATATCCTAATATCTCGGATGTGGCGTAGTCAATCAATGTGAAAAGGATGAAGAAACACAATATATACAAACAATATACCCAAGACTACACTAAAAAGGAAATGAACATGTTTTTGGATTTTTTTTTTCAATTTTTCAATTTTTTATGGTTTTTCGAAATTTTTCAATTTTTATCATTTTTGGAATATAAATTCCCATCCCCCACTTTATTTTGGACATTGTCCTCAATGTACATGTAGGAGTAGGAATAAAAAGGAAATACATGTTTTTGAATTTTTGATTTTATGGAAATAAAGTACAAATGCAATTATATGATATGAATGAATGCATGCTCTAACTAAATGGAATTCTATATGACATATATAATAAATGAATGCAATTTAAACTATATTATATGATGCATGATTTCTAGTAAACTATGGTCACCTATGATCAAACCTCCCCAAACCGATTTAAACACTATTTCTAGTGTAGAAATGAATAGGTTTGGCCATTAGTAACTATGCATGAATTCTAGTCTATATGCAACTATCTACATGAATCATGTGAGATATATTACAATGCAAACTATACTATATGAACTAGCTAATGCAAATGAGATATGATACAAATGCATGCGAAAACTACACTAAATGCAATGTATGTACAAAAGAGAGAGGGAGAGATGAGTATCATACAAATGGGGGTGGTGAGGTAGGACTCTTTCACTCGTCATCCTCCTCATCTTGGTAGCCATATTGGTGAGAGCTCCCGGGTTGGTCATACCCTCTTGGTTGGCCCCCAATACCCTCTTTGGTCAAACTCTCCTCCTTGACCCGAGTACCCTCCACCTTGGCTAGAATGCCCACCGCCGTCGTGATCCCAGGCTTGGTTCCCCTGATTAGGGAACAAGTGTTGTGGTTGGGCCCAAGAGGGCTTAGGACCATTGGGGTCAACATACCCTTGTTGAGCCATGTTATAGTATTGGGGATAAAGGGTCAAGTAGTTGTCGACCCTCCCTTCATATACCCCGAGGTCCACTCTATTCATGAGCGCCATCAAATCATTAATGCCCGGGGTATTGGGGATTGCCGGTTCAAATTCGGTATATGGGGTAGGGTATAGTGGGATGGGTACATAGGAGGGTGGGCGAATAGGCCTTCCCGGTGCTCCACGAGGTACTTGGCGGGGTGGCTCTTCCCTTTGAGGGGGATTATCAAGAATTTGGATATCAAGGAGGTAGCTTGGTGGAGGCGAATATGGGCTCAATCTTGGGTCAATGCCCAGTATCCTCCAACCCTCAAGGATCATTGAGGTGCATCCTTTGGTGTACCATTCTACACTCTCGTCTTGCGTGTAGTTACACCACCGGTGATGGGTGAAGACGGTGTGCTCATCAATCAAGGTCCTCCCCTCAAGAGGAGTATAGGTCCCTTGGGCATTGAACCCGGGGTAAAGGTAGTTGGCCAAAATAGTAATTAGACCTCCCATTACGAAGGTCTTGAGTTGGGTGGTCCCTTGAGAAAAATCATGAAACCTAGTAAGTATCTCAAGGGGTGTGTTGAAGTTATAGCGCCTCGTCCCTCGAACATTCAAATAGGACTCAAAAAAAGTTAAATCAATGAGAGTACACCTATCTTGTTCGTACCTCCCATTGATGGTACCGGCCACAAAGCGCTCGGTGATTCGAATCACCGGATGTTGGATGGCGAAGGTATAGAATTGCTTTAGACCGGTAAAATTCCTCCTGGAAATAGCCCTCCAAAGTTGGTCCACATCGAAATTATCGGGCTTTTCGGTAAAGTTGGTGGGCACTTCAAGACCGAAAATGTAGGCAAATTGATCTAGAGTAAGACTATGGTCTAGGTTGCACAACCTAAACTCCATGCCCACATTGGTGCGGGTATTCGTTACAATGCGAAGGCTACTTAAAAATTCAAGGGTGAGACTAAGGTACGTCTCCTCATGGGCATGGAAAAGTTTTCCAATCCCAAGGCCATCAAAGAACATCTCGGTAGGGTACCTTATCTTCAGGATTTCCAACACCCTAGTATCTATGAATTGAGTGGGTTCATAGTTCTTACCTAGCGATTTGACAAAGTTCTTGCGGTGGTCATCGGACTCAAAAAGCACCTCTTGGTAGTACTCAAGTTGTTCAATTCCTCCCCTCATTATGGGGCGGAAGTTCCTTGGTAACGCTACCTCTCTCGGAGTTGAAGAGGATGATCCTTTGCGCTTCCTTCCGGTGGATTTAACCAACTTCTTGGCCTTGCCCTTGAGGTTCATCATCTTGAAGTTGAGGAAATGGGGGTTTTGTTGGCTTTTGATGTGAGGGGGGTGTTTTGGAGGATGTAGATGAGTGTTTTAGGGTTTGATAAGGTGAAGAAATGAGGGAGAAAGGGGGTGATTTTATAGAAGAAGAAGAGAATCCGGGCGGATAAGGGTGGGACCTGGCCGGTTAATCCGAGAAAAAGGGCCCAATCCGAGCGTCTTCGCTTCGGGACGGGCGTCTTCTGATAATAGGAGACGGGCGTCTTCTTACAAATCCGGGCGGATTCTAATACAGGGATTCTGCTAAGTTGGGAGCAGGAAGAAGATGGGCGTCTTCTAAGTTGGGACGGGCGTCTTGCTCGGGATGGGCGGCCTTTAAAAAATCCGATCGGATTTCCTGGCAGCTCAAAATCTTGTTTCAGATGACATTCAGGACGGGCATCCCGTGAAGAATACGAGCGTCTTTTCTCAGGACGGGCGTCTTGGGTTGAATCCGCCCGTCTTCTGAGACAGCGTCAACCAGTTATGTGTCGGGGGTCCTGGACGGGCGTCCAGGCCTCGGGACGGGCGTCTTTTGCTCCTTTTCTTCTTTTTCTTTCTTTTCCAAATGGTGGTTTAAGATAGGACTCCACTAAACTAGTTCAAGTTGTAGAAATTCTTGTCCATAGAGCTCAAGGCTCTTAATAAGAGATCAAAAGCTTGTGAACAAGCTTCAAATAAACACAAGTATGGGTTGCTCCACTTGAATATGAAATTTGGCCAAGGAAGCTTGTAAAATGTTCTTTCTTTCATCTTGTCCTTAGCATTAGAGCTTTCCCAATGCTTCCAATAAACAAGCCCATGATTCTTGTCAACACTAGGCATGAAGTGTGGTTCATTTTCATCCGTAGACTTCCACTCACCAACTTCTTCTTTAATCTTGGTGATGATGATAGCATTTTGATTTTTCAATCCTTCCAAGGTGGAAGGAGAATTAAGGAGGTCTTATTTCCTATTTATCTTACCGATGGAGCCCGAGAGTGGTTAACTGATTTGGATATGACTGCAGCTGGGATTACAGACTGGAAACCTTGGCTCTTGCTTTTTACAAGAGATACTACCCTTCACAGAGACCTAATGCATTTAGAGGGCAGATTACAAGTTTCAAACAGAGTCCGACTCAGAACTTGTATGAAGCATGGAGTAGGTTTAAGAAGCTGGCCAGGTCTATCCCACATCATGGGTTTGGCCAGTGGTTTTGGTGCAACCATTTCTACAATGAGTTGTATGATGATCACCGTGCTATTTTAGATGCTGCAGCCAATGGAAGATTTCAGAAAAATATCGATAATGATAAGAGCTGGGGTATTATAGAAGAGATGGCTATCCATTGTGATGAATATGGGAATCCAAGAAGCGGTACTAGAACGGTCTCTACAGATAGTAGTGCACTTGTGGCTCAACTGGAAGCCATGAATGCAAGATTTGATAAGCTCGAGTTGCAGGCCGCGGGGGATCAACAGACGGTTCACTTGTTGTCTAGACAAGAGACCGTCTCATGTGAGAGATGTGGTGGTAATGATGGTCATACTGCCGTGGATTGCTTAGCTGAAAATGAGCAAGTCTATGCCTTTCAACAATATAGGCAAGGAGGCTCCTATTAAAACAATCAAGCTGGAGTTCATCCCAATTTGAGATGGACTAGTCAAAATGTTTTGAATCCTACACCTCCACCACAGCAACAACAAGCTTATGTACCGCCTCATAAAGCTCAACAACAAGGCTTTCAAAAGCCTCCTTCTTTCCTACCGCCGCATCAAGGTGCCTCTTCTAGTGCCATAAGTGATATAGCCGAGTTGAAGTCGATGGTGCAATCACAAAAGATGCTTCCATTAAGTCACTTGAATCCCAAATGGCTCAACTAGCTACTAATCAAGCTTCGAGACAACCCAGTCATTTACCGTCACAACCTGACAAGAAACAACATGAGATGGTGAATCTGATTATTTGAGGAGTGGTCTTTCCTATGAAGGACCCAAAATGCCATGGGAAGATGCTGAACTTTCTGACTCGGGAAGTAAAGCTACTGATCAAGCTAAGAAAAGGCGTCTTATGACGAAAGTGTTACTGTATCACGAGAAGTACTCGATCGAGGGACTGTTGATGTTCGATCGAGTATAAATGCAGAAAAAGTGGTCGATCGAGAGGATAGAAGTGCTCGATCGAGAACTGTTGAAAAGAGAGGTCTCGATAGAGTGGATCCAAGTGCTCGATCGAGCACTATTGTTGAGAAAAGCACTCGATCGAGAGGTACTGTTACTCGATCGAGTGATTTTAATGCTGATTGCGATAATTCTTTGTCAAAGAAAAATGAAGGCCTAGCTATTCCAATTACGGTCCCATTTCCGAAAAGTTTGCAGAGCAAGAAGATTGAGCAACAATTCAGTAAGTTTGCTGAAATTTTGAAAAGTCTTCATGTCACTGTACCATTTGCTGAGTTACTAACCCAGGTATCCTCTTATATGAAATTTATGAAGGACATTTTAGCGCGTAGGAGGCATATAAATGACCATGAGACAGTGGCTTTAACTGAAGCGGGCTCTGCCCTAATTCAGAATAAGACCCCACTTAAGTTGTCTGACCCGGGTAGTTTCTCTATACCATGTCACATTGGGAGCCATTTAATTGATTATGCTCTATACGATTTGGGAGCTAGTGTGAGTGTTTTACCATTGTCTCTTGCTAAGAGGCCTGGTTTGACTAAATTTCATTGTACTAATATGACCGTACAAATGGTCGATCGTACTTTATCACGGCCTTTAGGTGTCTTGGAGGACATACCTGTTAAGATAGGGAAGTTCTTTATTACCATCGATTTCGTAGTCTTAGATATCCCCGAAGACTCATATACTCCTATTATTTTAGGATGACCATTTCTATTTACCTCTCGCGCAGTAATAGATGTCGGGGGGCAGACTTTGACTTTTCAGGTAGGTGATGAAGAGTTGACCTTCTATCAGTCTAGTGTTCGCAGGGCCCCTATGTTGTTCAAGCCCTACAATGCTATTCCCTCTACAGACCCTGACACGGAACCTCCAATTGACAATATTGAGTCATGTGCTGCGATATTAACACCTCCGCCCCAGATTGGGAGCAATAGGGAGGACCATTCTGTTGGAGTATATGTCCTCAACAATGGTGCGATCACATTATTGAAACTCATGATAAGAATACGGAAGGGATGATTCATTTATATATATGTCAACTGATCAACATTAATCGGTAATGATTGGCTGACTAGAGTTTGACATTACTGTCGTTTGACGGTGGTGATCAGTTGATCCCTTAAGGTCACACCTAAAGGACGATTCCCTCAATGGTAAAGTTAATGAACTGTATATCGATACAGATTAATTAATTCCTTAAATTGAACAAATTTTATTTATAAGAGAGAGTTTTATATCTTATTGTAATTTGATTAAATAAGATTCAATTTAGTAATTAATATGTTATATTACTAAAATTCATTAATTTTTATGAAACAATTGAGATAATAGTAATTAGTTAATCATAATTGCAAAATGTTGTAGATTATATTAACTAGACTTAATGTGATTTATTTTATTTACATGTAATTGTGAATTACTTGTTAATTTGTTAAATATAATTTTATTTAATACATAATGATATTTAATTTGTTAAATATGCATTATTATGCCTAATGACATATTACATGTCACATGTCACACAAATTACAAACGACAAATTACAAAGATAAAATGGAGGTCCATTTTATGTGTAAAAACCGGTTTTATGGGCATTGAGGGTAATGATTGTTGTTCTATTTCATGCAAATAAACACCATAATTCCCCTTCATGTGTAGACCCTAGCCTATTATTTTAAGAAGACAAAAAGCAATTGCATGACCCTATTTTAGTAGGTAAAAAACCGGTCACCCCCATGATAATATAAGAATATGTTCTCGATTTATAAGATGATGGTCTTTGATGCTTATCTTTCAATCATCTCTCTTTCTCTCTTCTTCTCTCATAAAAATTGGTTTTTATGTTCAAAATTTGTGATAATATATTCTAATAAAATCACAAGATTACTATGATAGTAATTAGATTAATATTAGAATCAATATTTAAGGTCACTAATCTTATTATCTAGTAAATAATATTTGTAGTATTGAGGGATAGTTTTGGTGCAACTAAGAGGAGGTATTCTATAATGAATACTTGATGATTTTGGAGGATCATCCTAATATGCTTTAGCTCAAGATCTAGGTTTGGAAGGAGTCCAAATCTAGTGCCCATAAATCCGTTTTACCATTGTAAGAAAATCGTTTTCTCCTAACCTTGTTTTTGTTTTGCATGCACTAGATCTAATGACTAAATCAAAAGTAATTTAAATCATCAATTAAATGAGTTTAATTAGAGGGTTATTGAATCCTTTCAAGTGGTATCAGAGCTTAGGCCGTGCATGCATAATCGGTTTGGTTTTTCCGAGTTAAATGTAACTTAATTAAAACTAGACATTTTGTGATTTATGTGATAAAGCCACGGAGATATTTTTCATATTATGTATTCTGGTCCTAAAATATATTTAGGTCATTTTGATGATTTATGGATGATTATTGCTTATTTTAATTATTTTTAGTGAAATAATTACATTTTAATGAGTAAAATGAACATTTATTTACTAAAAATAGTTAAACTTCACTAATGGATGTGATTTTTTAGTATGACCTCACATGCATATTTTGCATATTGTATGTAAAATTTCGGATCATTGTGATTAGTTTTGCATGTTTTATGATATTTATGTGATAAAAATGGTATAAATGGAGGTTAAATGACTAAAAATAGTTAAACTTCAAAGCGGGTCATAAAATTTTAATATGATGTCACATACATATTTTATATATTGCATGTAACATTTGAGATAAATGTGATTTATTATGCATGATTTATAATTTTAATGGTTAAAATGATATAAATAGTTACTATTTTTTTTAGCAAAAATAGATAAAATGAATTTTATGGCACGAAATTTTTCCCTAATATTGTATATATGATATGGACATCAGATCTAAAGTTGCATGATTAATTTTGATAGATTTGTTATGTTTATTGATTTTTATGTGATAAAATCGATAAAAGGGCAACTTTATTAGTCATAAAAATTAATTCAAAATTTTTGGTTGAAATTTTGCCATTTCCAGGTTTTGGAAACTATTTAAGAATGCTCAAAATTTTTATTTTGATTTTTTCATAATTTTTATGTTTAATTTGGAATTAAATGGTAAAAGTTATGATTTATACGATTTATTAATGAAGAATATTATAAATATTTTGTGGGAAACTTTTATTGAGTTTTTGGAATCTTGATAATATTCCATTATATACAAAAATGTGATTTCGAAAATTTTCAAATTTTTATGATTTATTGGGAATTATTCCATAATTATTATGATTTAAAGATGTTTAATAAGCAATAATACAAAAAACCAAGTTGAATTATTGTCAAATGTTTAGTGAAGACTAATTTTTGAGTCCTAAGAAGGTTAGGATAATTAACTTGGGCTTAAATTTGATTTAAGTATTGATTTGTGATTTTAATAAGTTATTAACACGCATTTCCATAAAACCGGAGTATATAAGATATAAGGTCTAAGTAGGGTGATTTGGCATATTAATTTGGCATGTTAGTCACATATTATAATGCTGTATTTTTTTATTGATAAATGTCATATTTTATTTATATAATTTTGAATTATGTAATTTTATCTTAGTATGGCCTTAGTTTTAACGGTATTACCCGTAATGTAAGGGAACACCGATTCGGTTGTAATTTTATTGTGATCTCGTATCACTTTTATTTTTACTAGATTCATTTTTACAAATGTATAATAGAAATGCTATGTAATTTTATTATTATTTGTAATTCCGGAGTTCCTTCAAGACGGTGCTAATCGGAAAGGCGTTCCGATCAAGACGGAGTCCTTGGGAAGTGTGCCATTTGAAGATTCAAGGGACCAATGGAGTTGGTTTACGAATTTGTAAATAGATTATTAGATTTTCTATTTTAGGAAAGGCCATACTAGGAAATTTTTTTATTGCTTTGCATTTTTCTTTATATGTTACATGCATTGCCAAATCGCCATTAACGTCACATGCATTTTTATATATATACATCGTCTTTTCGACTGTGTCGATTATAATTATCGTTAGTTCACTAATATAGTTCATATAAAAGTGATAGATAATAAATCGACAAGACCTCTCATATATTTAAAATTAAGATTAGCCTTTCCAAATAGTAGGACCCATGAATCCCTTTGACATTTGGGGTAGATTCCGTTTCCCGAGGTACTTTCATTTTCATCAGGTAAGTGGGGTAATAATAAGTTATTACACGCGAAATTTGGTTGGACTCAACGGATATAGAGACTAGTCTCATGTTCTGGGCTAGAGATGAACTTAATGTAATTTCATCGACCGAGAGTTCTAATTGTAGAATCGGTTAAAGAGTTAACCCACCGAGTTATATTAGCGAGGGATGTATCGGTTTCCCCGTGCCCGAGTTAATATGGATTTGGATCTCGGAATCATTTATATAAATTGGTGGAGGTCATTATACAAATGCTAAAACATGCTAAAATGTTTTCATATATTAACGATGAATGTTTCTTTTCCCACTATTTCGTTGTTTTATGTTGTTCTTTATAATTTCTCCTATTAATATACGATATCATTTCGATTTTAACTTATGTCTCCATTAAACCACTATAGCCAAAGACAAATATAATCTCCTTTCTAAAAGGGCTCAATTGACCCGTTTAAATAGGGCATGGACTAGCTCCATAGGAATCGTTCTATTCCATAGAACTCCATAGGAGTTGTCATGTGTAATATAAGATTAGCATCTTAAATTCCTAACATGCCTATGAATGATTTCTTGTGAAGATGTGTGAATATAAGTAATGATTAGTCAAAATATGTTTTGATAATATCATCTATGCATCCATGGTTCAAAAGTCTTATTGCTCAAACTAAACACTTGTCATCAAGTACTTAAGTTATTAAGAACATGACAATGTTAAATTGGTAAATTGATTTATTGGAAATTTTGATTAACCAAATACCACAATAGAGTTAACCCTTGTGAAGGATTAACTAGGAATTTATATGAAGATAAGTCTTCATCAAGTAGAAATTCTTGAAGTCAGTGGGAGCAATAAGATGTAAGTACCTATCTTAATTGTTAAAGATAGAACTAGGCTTGAAAGAGAAAGTGTTAGACACTAAAATAGATAGAAACTCCAAATAAGTAAAGATCTAGGAAGTTGGTCGTGTGACTCCAACATATTCCGTCTTAAAATCTATGACATTGACATTGCATTCTTGCCAAATACCACATCATGAGTATTTGATACAAATTTGTGGATTTCATCATAAGACATTATCGTGTGACGACTAACAAGAATGTTGTAGTGTACTCATTTTAGTTTAGAAATGTACATCAATAATTGTTATGATGTACAATATGTCTAAATAAGAATATAATTCAAGTTTTTGTATAAAACGCCAAGGGTTTCTCTATTATGCAATTAAAACAAGCGTTGTGCCCTAACTTACCACGATTAAGTTTATGGTGAGACCATACAAATCAAGGTAATTATATTCAAACTAGAAACAAAATGTCATATATACAAAACTCAAGTTGGTGACCCCAATCATTTCTCAATTCTCGATTGAAAATCACATTTAGAAACTAGTTTTGACTAGTCTCCCAAACCATTTGATTGGGATCTTTTGGTGTATGCGAATCTTGTATTCAAAGCAAGTTAATTCATGACTTTTTTCTGGAAAAGGATTATGAATAGAGCAAGATATTCGCCCTATTTACACTTTGAAGTGTATGGTCGAAAAAAATTTCAATCAGAGAAGGTTATTACTTCTTCATCTCTTTTACCAACGAATTAGGTAGACACTTGATATCCACTCAATGAGGTAAGAAGAGAAATTCTTTGAATAAGTTCAATGAATTTTTAAAAGGTATCAAAACCTACAGATTATAAAACCAAAGTATTAGTACTTTGTTAAAACGGGTAACAATAAAGTGATGACTTTTATCTGCACCAAAAAGAGTGTGATATGGTATCGCAAGTTCACTTTCATTACGCTATGATTGAATCTTTACATTGTAGTTGGAGATAGTTTCTGTTATAAAATTTGTCTATTTAAATATTTCACTAATATAAAACATGGTTAAAGCAATCATCTACTTTTCATATGAGATATGGTTAGGCATGGTACCTAAATTGTAGATTTTCTCGATAGTAAACATGTGCTCTTTCTTCCTACATGATCACGAGAACAAAGGGTTTGTGGCTCGTGATGCTGTCTATTAAAGAAAAGAGTATTATTTCTTAAAGACAGAGTGGGAGAGAATGTTCAAGAGCCACAAACTGAGAGTAAGACGTAGGAAGATGTTCCTTCTTGGTCAAAATCAGTAATTATTTCTTCGAAACCTAAAGTGGACAGGAGTCATGTTATTTTTTGAAAGTAACAAACCTGTAACTTATTAAGATGCTTTATCTAGTTTCAACTCCGCAAAAGTCCGAAATGAGCATAAACATGAAAATGTCTATTAAGCTTAGTTGGTTGGTGGCAAAGGGCTTTGCACGCAACAACAAGGCTTCATTGTATTCGGATATGATTTGATATAGTTGGATTTTAAAATCATCTTGCATGAGTTTTGTAAATCGCAACTGTCCGATTTAATATCCGAATACTGTTGGATTTTAAAATCATCTTGCATGAGTTTTGTAAATCGCAACTATCCTAAGGTAGGATACGAACTTAAGAAGAAATCTTAAGTAGAAGTTAAGGAGCTGAATTGTATGTTTTGAGCATGTGATAAACTTTTCTCGAATTGTCGAGTAGTTCTGTTTATACATGAAGGTTAGTGGGAGTAAAGTTGTGTTACTACTCTTATATATGAACGACATATTGATCATTGTGAATGATGAAAGACTTAGGAGAAGAATAATACATCTCTAAGATATCCAGACCTATAAAGATAGATCTAAAAGGATATTAGCGTTAAATGAATATTCTTATATTAATAAGAATCTTGACATGTTCAAAGATTAAACATGTAGAAATTGAATCCACATGCTTCCGCTGCGAGATTAATTCATTACGCTAAGATGTATATGTTACAAATCGAATCTTTGAGAGAATTCTCTATATAGCCACATAGTTCATTAGTTAGTACTCAGGAAGTACTAAAGATATGAAGCTAAGCATTTGGAAATGAGATGGATTTGTGTGCAAGGAGTTACACAAAAACCATATTCTAAACACATAAGAATGGCTAGAGAACCATCTTGGCTATATTAATTAAGGAGGATACCTGCTAGAAACATCTTAGGCAATTAAACAAGAGATATACACAACGGAAATTGAGTACACTTGCAATAATGAGATATGCAAGAAGGAAGGGATGATATTAGGATTCGGTTTTGTGAATTGGAGGAACTATGGTAGTTCGTTCCAATAACCGAAGGTCCTATCCCATTCACTGTGAGGACAGTGGGAGCTATTCTAAGGCAAGATGGCCTATGTCTAGATTGGAACTAGACACATATACTCAAAAGGTTTTTATAATAAAGATTATACATAACAAAGGGAAAAAGTATATAGTAAGGTTAGTAAAGTGCAAAGTGTTGCTAAGAGTTACTAATCAAGGCCTTATCATAGGCTTAGCATGATGTGTCATGCCATTTCAATTGAATTGAGATGATCCACTATATACAAGATTAAAAATGAATTATAGATTATGTAGTAATTGATATTGTATCAATTTTACATATGTGATAATTCACTCATCGTTTGAGTTTTATTCAAAACTCTTTTCTTTAATGATTTGTTTTTCCAAATAAGTTGTCGAGACAAAATTGAACCCTATTTAAGTGAACTGGATTAACATAGTATTGGCCCTTTGTGGACATGGGCCACGTCTCGGTCTGTGGATTTGGGGGCCACCTACCAATCCGTTGTCACGGGCCACCTGCACGCCAAGCCAATCTGTGGACATGTAGCGGTCTTTTGAAAGCCACGCTCGGCGGCGTAAAGATGCTTTCGACCGGATCATTTTAGATCGGTCGGTTTCGTCTCGGTAAGGGTCTCGAAACGATTAGAGATGTTCGGAGTCACCACCAAGCATTTGTGGGATGCCTGGAACCCGTTCGAATTCCACTTTATACCTCGGTCAAATCGAAGCACAAAGCAGCGTTTGACATAGGTACTAAAGATAAGGAAATCGTCCCTCTTTAGCATCCTATATCTAGGATGACTCGTACGCCCTGGATAAGGTCGTCCACTATCCAAAGTTTCTGAGTAAGAGGTGAAGGTACGTATTGGGAAGCCCTTTAGTCAGACACCCAATCCCGCCCGCGTTTAGCGGCCTCTACTGATCGATCTTGGTTGGTTGAATGCAAAAGTTGATAAAACGGTTTAAATGCATGAATGCGCATCCAATGATTTAAACCTAACACGTGAGAGCTTTCTAAGTCGGTTGATTTAATCCAAATATCAAGTATAAGATGTCGAGTTGGATTAATGATTGATTTGCATGCAAGACGGAAATTAGACATTCATTTACCGTATTAGGTTTAGGGTGCATAACATGATCCATTTGTCTTAGTAAGGCATTTTGCAAATATGGTTTTGAATAATCGAATAGTCATCTGATCCGTCCTATATCCGGGTTAACCGGAGTCGGGATCGTCCTAGACTAATCTTTGAAGGGAACAGGACCACTGCACTGGACGGCTATATAAGAGACGCGAGCTAGCCGGCGGTGTAAGGGGCCTCCCTCTGGTTTTGAAAATGAAAAATGGGGAGCCTGTTTAGGCGCGGGTTAGCCAACGGTTGTATGCTGTGTTCTGACAATTTAGAAAACGTTGTAAAACTTGTTGAAAATGGGTATTTAAACCCGGTCTGATTTTGAAAGGGTCGTTTAGACCGCATTTGGTTGATTTGAAGAACTAGACTCGAATAATCATCATTATTTGATAATATTCGGTGTCGGGTTCGATTTGACAAACTTGACATGAATAGTTTTGAAAATGATTATGGACTAATTGTTTTAAGTCCATTTTGAATGTAATTAGTCGTTACTCATCATCGTACCCGGGTTAAAATCCGGCATGGTATGTATAACCAAGGATGACTTTGTGTTGGTGACTAATATGTTTGTTTGAAAATGTGAAGAAATGAAATAAAAGGCTTTAAAATACCTTTTAAATGTCATTAACATAATATTATCACCGAAACACGGATTTAACCGTCATGGTATGAGGAACCAAGGGTGAAAAATGTTTTATGGTTAAAACATGTGAAATGAAACAAAAAGGTTTCGAAAATACTTGAAATGGTAAAAACCGATTAAAAATATGAAAAATGGATTAAGGGAAATGACGAGAACAAACACGGTTGATCTCTGGTCTGAGTACCCCATTTAGGCGCGAGCCTGTTGGCGACCCAAGGGGCTTCTGCCTCAGACCAAAAATCAGTTTTGGCTCATTTATTCCATGTTTTGGTTCATGTTATGCATGTTTTAGCATGTTAGAGTCATGAAACAAATGAAAACATAATGAAAGAGGATTTTTACACCCTCATACTTACATGTTTGGTTATGGCGAGTGACCGACGTAAGTGTAACAACTCGTTTGATCGGAAAAAACTCGGTTTAAAATCGTTTTGGTAAGTAAAAGAGTGTTTTAAAAGTTTAGTGATGGTGTAGTGGTCGAAGTGGTCGGTCAAGTGGTTTAATGCACGATGACGGCACCAAACAATGTGTAAGGCTCGTGTTTACGATCGGTAGGTCGTAAATACGCGTCGGATTGTGACTTTAGAAGTCGAGTCGAGAATTTTAAGGGAGAAAAGAGGGGGCGGACACTCGCGTAACTCTCAAATGGGTGGCATTTGAGGGGTATTTATAGGAGAATGAGTGGTTGTGTGAGTTTTGAGCGACGTGGCCACTTGGGCTGCTCAAAGAGGCGTGAGCCACGTCGCGGGTCTTCGAGCTGTGTTGTCGCTTTCACAACAAACGCAATCATGATTTGTTCTATCCTAGGATTTGTAGTCATATGTTTGGTACTTGACCAAACATAAATCCGGGAAATCTTAGTATAAAAGGCTTTGAATGTTTGTTTTTTGTGTTTGACTCGGTTTGACTCGTTGTTGAAGTCGGGATTTGAATTTTTGAATCGGTTTTTGGTCTGGTGTCGGTTTTGACTCTAGTTAGTGTCATTGTGACCCCGTCGCCGTGCATTAAACACTACAGGTATTTTTGAAATGTTTTGAAATGTTTTATTTTCGAAATCGTTTTAAGTTTTCCGACGTAAAGTTGTACACAAACTGTCGATCAAACGCCTGCGATTCCAAAACATGTTGTAGTCCGATAATCATCGGGTGTTTGTTGGAGTCTCAGCAGATACCGGGTATCTACACCCCTAGTCACTTATATAAGGTGACGTCTTGATGTGACCATAATTGGCGCATATTTAGCCCCCGAATTACCATTGTTTCCATGCTTTTTAGTGCCTATTTGGGTCATTTCTTATCTTTAGTTCTTTGTTTTGCATATTCTTTGAGATTTTGATCCCTTGGTAGGAAAGGAGTAAGAATCTTGCATTTTCGTGGGAAAACGAGGCTAAATTGATTGTATTCAATGACCAAGCATCAAGGAGAGACAAGACTAGAAGGCCTTTGTACATATCATAGTAGAAGAGCAATGTTGAGAAAAGGATCCTTGAGTCCCCGAGGAAATCCCCAAGGAATTTATGAAGAAAAGGGAAGAAAAAGAAGAAGAATTGAAGCTGGCCAACAATCCGAACAGATTGTACCAAATCCGTCCGTCCAGCCCAATCCGAGCGTCCCACCTTGGAATCCGCTCGGATTCCCCCTCGCCAATCCGAGCATCTTGCCCAAGGATCCGCTCAGACTCCTCAGCCCAGATCCGGCCGTCCCGACTCTGATCCGCACGGATTTCATGACAAAGACGTTTTCATTCTTCAAGCTACGAAAAGAGAAGCCCTTCTCTCGAAAATACCCGCTTTTCCTTGCTCAACTTAAAAAGTGTAATTACTAGTTTAGCCCTTAGTTAACCCTAATGCATCCTCCCTAATTTTCACTATAAATACCCCATTAGGCTAATTAGAGGAGCATGTTCTTCTTATCAATAATTAGTGTAGTTAATATCAATCAAATCTCTCTTTAATATTGTAATCAAGTATTAATCAAGTATTAATCAAGTTTTAATCCAAGTTTTAGTTCTTTAATCTCTCTCTTGTTCTTCCTCTATTTTGGGTAATTGAAGATTATTTGGGTTATTATTGGGAGATTGACAACCTCTCAATCTAGGATTCAAGTACTTCTATTATTCTTGCTTTATTATTGGAATCATTAGTAGGTATAATCTCTTAATCCCTTTTTAATTATTGTTAATTACTTTCATTTATTCATCATGTTTCATTATGTTAGTATGATTGACAACTTTTCTAGCATGATCAACATGATAATGAGTGAGTAGTCTCTTAGCTAGGGTTTAATGGGTGATTAGGGGAAACCAACATGGGGAATGATTCATGCTTAAATTAATATGCTTTCATATCTTATTTGCTTGCTTGTTTTGATCTTAATACATGCACATGTTATATTTGATGAAATGCTAAGCCTATGAATCCTTGCATTTACTATCATCTTCTATCATTTCAACTTGACTTGTAAGACATAACCCAACTGGAGTCTTGTTAGACCATGCATGTGTTGAGTAGGAAAGATTAAGTCGACTTGTAGGTGTTGTACAATCTCATCGATTCGACTCCGGGACCCAAACTTTCCTAGGATTGTAAGATATAACCCAACTCAATCCATCACAACAATAATTGCTTGCTTATAATTTGAGAACATGTTTGTATGATCATATCCCATGAATCCCCTATGAACCCATGACACCCTAGTGCTTTTAATCAATTGTTTACACACCTTATTTTATTCATCTTGCTAGTTTATTTTCATTGCTATTTTAGTTTAGTAACCTTCTACATCAACCCAATTTGTGACACCCCCTAGACACTACTAGTTACAATAGAATTCTCATTTCAATACCCGTCCCTTGGGATCCGACCTTTACTTGCCTCTTTACTAATTGTAGAGTTGTTTGTGGAGTATAAATTGTGTTTTGTATCGACCATTGACCAACGACCACATATGCTTAATTGTGAACACGAAATGGACTCGATCAAAAATGGCGCCGTTGCCGGGGACGGTGTTTAATTGATTTAAGATTTCTTTTATTGTTATTAGTTGTGTCTTTTTCACCTTGGGGAAGTAAAACTCCTCAAGGTTTGTTCTAATTGTTTTCGAGTTGTTTGATATTTTGCATGTCTAGAAGGTTACAAAGAGATTTGTTACCTTTTGACCGTGAAATCGAAAGAACCTTGACGAATAATAGGAGACTTGTTAGGAGGAATTTGGGAGGTGTTGGTGAAGTTGTTCAACCCACTAGTGAGTTTGTCAATCCTTTCGCAATAGAAGGAGAAGAAAACCCATTACACAATATCCCACAAAATCCACCTACAATGCCTAAATTCTCGTCACACTCTATACCCACCGAGGAGGATCTACCAAATGGTACTCCTACACCGCAACATCTCACCGGTAATTTTATTGCCAAGTCCGCCTTCATCCAACTAGTTGAGAGGAGCCAATTCGGGGGAATGCCTAGTGAGGACCCTCATTCTCATATGGAAACCTTTTGCAATTATTGTGAAGCTATCTCTCAAACGGGCGTGACTCAAGACCAAATAAGATGGGTCTTATTTCCTTTTTCGTTAATCGGCACCGCAAAGCAATGGTTGAAGGGCCTTGATAAGGCCACCCTTGGAATAGATTCTTGGAAGAAGCTAGCTCTAGCTTTCTACAAAAATTCTACCCACCAGAGAAGACTAACATGCTAAGAGCTCAAATTACGGGTTTTAAGCAAAGGGATGAAGAATCTTTGTATGAAGCTTGGGAGCGGTTCAAAGGTATTTGTCGCTCATGTCCTCACCATGGACTTAGCGAATGGTTTTTAGTGCAACAATTTTGGAATGGTTTATATGAAGATTCAAGGAACATTCTCAATATGGGATCAAATGGAATGTTCACCGAAGTTGATGACAATCAAACATGGAACAAGATTGAGGAAATGGCGGTCCATAATTCACAATATAGTAGACCTCGCAAGGCTACTAGAGGAGGAAAGTATGAAGTGGACTCCGTTACTCAATTGGGTGCTCAACTTAGTGCTCACATTGACACAATCAACTTGAAGTTTGAACAAGCTATGGCTAGACTTGAGGAAAACTCAAAAACATCAAAGCATCATGTCAATGCCATGACGGCATCCTCATCAATCCCAAGTGGGATATGTGAGAATTGTGGAACTTTGGGCCATGACTCAAGTGAGTGTAGGGGAACAACCGAACAAGTTAATGCTTTCCAAGCTTACAAAAGTGGTACCCCTTATTCAAATTTTTACAATGAAAACACCAAGTTCCATCCAAATCTCTCATACAAAAGCCAAAATGTTCAAAACCCTCAAACAACATACACTCCACCACCCATGAGAAATCAAAATCAAAGACCCTTTTACAATCAAAACCAAGGTTACCAAAATCAAAATCCATACAATCACCAAAATGACCAAGGTTTTGATGTCCAAAAAGCGGTCCTCCAAATGCAAAAGAATCAACAAGAATTTTTCACTCAAATGCAAAAAGATAGCCAAGCAAAGGACACCACCATCAACAACATTCTAGCTCACATCAAGATGTTGGAAACACAATTGACTCAACTAGCATCTTCAAGCTCACAAAGACAAAAGGGGCAATTACCACCTCAAAGTAATCCCCCTAGACATGAAACGGTTAGTGCCATTCACTTGAGAAGTGGTACAAGATATGAAGCACCGAAGGAGCAAGTTGAGAATGAAGTTGTGAAAGCTAGTGAAAAGGAAGAAATTATGCAAAGCCCCAAAGAAGGGGAATTATCAAAAGAAGAAAGTTCAAAGAAAAATGAAGACAAGGCCAAAGAGAAGGAGCCCATTGTGATTAGACTTCCTTTTCCAAGTCGTCAAGCCAAGCCCAAATTTGATGATCAACTTGGAAAGTTCATGGAAATTGTGAAGAACTTAGAAGTCTCAATTCCTTTCACGGAATTAATCAATCACGTTCCGGCCTATGCAAAGTACATGAAAGATATCCTCACAAAGAAGAAGTCGATCCGGAAACTTGAGACTATCGCCTTTACTAAGGTGAGTAGTGCAATACTTCAAGGGAGTTCACCTCCAAAGTTAAAGGATCCGGGAAGCTTCTCAATACCGTGTACCATTGGCGACACGACGATCAACAAAGCCTTATGTGATCTAGGGGCTAGTGTGAGTGTCATGCCGTACTCGGTAAGTAAAAGGTTGGGAATGGGAGAGCTTAAATGCACCAATATCACTCTTCAAATGGCCGATAGATCGACGAAGACACCATTAGGGATATGGGAAGATGTCCCCGTGCGAATTGGGAAGTTTTTCATCCCGGTGGACTTTGTCATTGTTGATATGGAGGAAGATTCCAACATTCCAATCATCTTAGGAAGACCTTTCCTACACACCGCGGGTGCGGTAATTGATGTGAAACATGGAGAGCTCACTCTAGAAGTGGGAGATGAAAGCATAACTTTTAATCTTGACAAGACCATGAGAGCTCCTCGTTTACATGAGCCATGTTTTATGATTGATCATTATAGCCGAAAAGATGAAAGGAAGAAATCGGAACTCCAATGGAGGAAGAAAGTTGAAGATGCTCCATTCAAAGAGCAAGTGAATTGTGACAAGGAGAGCTTGCAAAGCTCATCAAAATCAACCAAGGAAGAAGAGGATGGCCTCATTGGCCAAGAGAAGAAATTGGGAGAGTTATCTCCATCTAAGCAAGAGATTTTCAATGATCAACTCAATGAAGTTTGTGGTCTTTGGGACGACGAATTTGAAGGGATCTTTAATCCCTACATTGGGCATGCCATCGATCATGATCAACAACAAGGGCCACGGTCTATTGAGGACCTCTACCATAACAATGAACAAGCTTTTGATTACTTCTTCAAGGTGTTGAGCAACATCAACAACACCTTGAACATGCCCCCTTGACATCTCATCAAGAATGAGAGTTTGGTGGAGTCCTCCCTAAACCACCACTTGTAAATATCTCTAACTCCCTAACTTACTTTTCAATTTTTGTATTGCATTTTTGTCATTTTTGGATTTTTATTTACTTTGATCAAAATAATTGTCATGTAAGAGAGAAGTGAGGGAGGGACTAATGATTTCAATTGATGTGTAGTGCTTTACCTTAGTGTGGGGATGGCAATTGCCTAGGCTATTCATGCCTTAGTAGTGCCCCCACAATGAAGAACACAAGATTTGAAAGAAAGAAAGAAAGAATGATAAGGGATTGCGTTTGTGCACGGGTGGAGCTGAACACGTGTACAACAGAGAAGAATCCGAGCGGATTCCCGAGAATCCGCCCGTCTGTCTGCAGCAAATCCGAGCGCCCTGTCGAGAAGACGCCCGTCCTGGGCTGAGCTGAAATTGCAAATTTCTTGACTGTTGAAGAATCCGAGCGTATTTCTGGAAAGACGCCCGTCTCACAGAATCCGTCCGTCTTTTATACAAGACGCCCGTCTTGCAGCTGAAGAAAAACAAAGAAAAATCTCTGGATTGAAATCCGTCCGTCCTGCACAGAATCCGCCCGTCCCTCAAAAAGAATCCGAGCGGATTCCCAGAATCCGCCCGTCTCTAGGCGGGATTTTGAAAATTTTGAAGCTGCAGAATCCGCACGGATTGCGCCCAATCCGCACGGATTGTCCCTGCGTCCTGAAATTGTCGACTTCTTTATAACCCACCCCACCTTCATTCATTCATTCATTCATTCATTCACAAACACTACCCACAACATCAAAACCCTCATCCTCTCCATCTCAAAAACAAAAACCCTCAACAAAATCCACCAAAATCAAATCAAACCATCCTTCAAACAACAAATCAATCACTCCATCTTCAATAACAATCAAAACCAAGAACAAAATCTTCACCTTTGAGTCGATTTTTGTTCTCATAAAGGCAAAGCCTTTCACCTTCAAATCGATTTGGGCATTCTACAAATTGAAGATTTTTGATTCTTTTCTTGGTTAGTTCATCAAATGGCAAGGACAAAGGGTGCAACAAAGGCAACAAAGGCACCAAAGGCAAAGGCTCTCTCTCAAAGGCAAAAAGCTCTCCAAACAAAGAAAGCTTTGGCAATGGTGGTATCAACACCAAACTTGGAAGTGCAACAACAACAACAACAAACTTCTATGGGAGCATCACCTTCTACTCCGGTAATCGATCAACTCCTGCATTATCCGGAGGTAACTTTTATTTCCGATACCCATAGAAAGACATTTGCTAAGTTTGCTATGAAATCAATTCAACCCACCAAATTCATATGTAAAGATGCTTTGGAGAAATTGGGTGTTCTTGAACAAACAAAAGCCTTTTTCAATGCCATGGGTTTGAAGAAATTGTTTGAAACAAAGGAAGTAACATACCCCTCCCTTGTCTTGGAATTCTTAAGTTCTTTAAAAGTCACCAAAGTTGAGAATAGGGAAAATCTTGAGTTTCGTCTAGCTAACACTAGTAGACGCATTACCTTTCCGGAATTGGGTGAAATTTTGGGTCTTAGCGATGAAGAGAAATATTATAAGCAATATGGGAAGTATGACCCCGAGCCTCTTTGGGAGGCAATCTCCGGGAAGAAATTTGATGATTTTCATGCTTGTCGTGCTCTTTTGGTCCATCATCCGGGCATAAGATTATGGCACAAAGTTGTGGGAAATACCATAATTGCTAGGAAAGACACCAATCATTTCACAAGACTTGATTTTATTCTCCTTGAATCGGCTTTGAATATCGGAAGAATCCATACCAAGCCTTACAATTCTTTGAGGCTATTGGTTGATAGATGGCTCCATGTTGATAGTGGGAAGAAGGGTACAACCGTTATTGTTAATGGCGGCCTCGTCACGGTCCTAGCCAAGCACTTTGATCCTAATTTCAATAAGGATAGCAAGTACAAGGCAAAGGAAGGTGGCCATCTTATTGATATGTCTATCATGATTAACAAGTTCAAGTGGGTTGCTCACAATCCCCTTGACACCAAGTATGGGTGGCTTACTAGTGAGGCTCGATCATTCACTTTACCCGCGAAGATTTGTCGTCTAAGTGTCCACCGGACCAACTATTTACTTCCCCTATCCGAAGAAGCCGAGTACATCATTCAACAACAAAAGGGTGATCATGAAACTCCCTCCTCTTCCATTGTTATACCACCTTACCCCTTTGTGTATGAAGAGTTCAAACCACAAGGAGTTGAAATTGGGAAAGACTATGTCACTCTTCTTATGCAAGCCATGCACAAGCAAGCTTATGAAGATCGGAAGAATGCATATTTGGCTCAATATCCTCCCCTCCTACATCTAGCTAGGCAAGGACTCCTTGATCCATCTTGTCCTTTGCCTAGTTGGGCGGATAGAGAAGCCTTGTTTAAGGGTGCATCTAGGGTCGTGGTGGAAGACAATGAGGTTGTTGGAAATGGTGAAGAAATTGATGATAATATTGAGGAAGAAGCAAGTGGAGATGAAGAAAGAGATGGTGAAGATGATGATGAGCAAGATAATAAAGAAAGTGATGAAGAAAGTGCCAAGGAAAGTGGCAATGTGACCACTTCTCATGAGGGAAGTGGTGATGATGATAGCATGATGGAAGACTAGCCTTGGAGACTCCTACACTCCCATGGTTTGTCTATATCTCTTTGTATTTTATTTCATTTTGATCATTGTTGGTTTAGTCCTAGCAACATCAAAGGACTCACACCTCGGTTCCATTGAGGTGTTCTTACTTTATTGTTCCCATTTTTGAAAATCCAAAATGACAATCTAGTTTCATGCATAGCATAGTGTGTGCATGAACTATACCCATCTTTGACATTAGCAATAGTGTCTTATTTGGTTTGGGGAAGTTAATGCATACACAACGGGAGGTAATCTAAATTATCCTCTCCGTCATAACAAAAACCATGCATCATGTAGTATAGCTTAGTGTAGAATTGCATTTAGTATAGAAATCATGCATCATTTTTGCATAATTTCCATCATTTTGGCCATTGAGGACAATGCCCATATTAGTGTGGGGATGGGAATTCTAACACTTAACTTTTATTCAAAAACCCATAAAAATTGAAAAATTTCAAAAATCATAAAAATTGAAAAAATTGAAAAACCAAAAACAAGTTCATTTCCTTTGTATATATTGTCTTGTATATATTGTGTTTGTTTTATCCTTGTTCACTTTGATTGACTACGCCACATCCGAGACATGAGGATATTGAAGACCGCATGGTATGATCTTTTAAATCTCCTTTTTCCTCTTTATGTTAATGACTATGTGTCTTTATTTTGATTGATGCGGTAAAAACAATGTGAACTTAGGACTTGCATTTAGTTTATTTGGCATATTAGTTGGTAGAATCATTTGCATTAGGATGTTTATATGTTAGTTGCATCATGGCATGTAGTTGCATGTTAGAAAAATTTTGCGAAACCGTCTACTTGGGAAGCTTGACAAGTGTATATAGGCCCTAGTAGATGCTTTTTGTTCTTAAGACTTTGCTTGTTAGAATACTTGTAAAACACCCTAGGATGTGTCATGCTAGTATCCTTTGACCCATGGATTAAGGCCTAGTCAAGAGTACCTTGTGGTGTGATAACTCCTTGGCTACCGTTTATTCCAAGGTGACCCTTGAAGCCATGCATACTTCCATCATTCATCCATGTTCTACCATACATTTTTGTCATCAAAAGGGAATGGGCACAAAAAGAAATCAATTTGAGTTCAATGAAATGAAAAGTGAAAGAAAGTTTGCAAAAATGCATCAAATGAAAAGAGGAGCAAAAATAGACTCCTAAAGCTTCAAATACAAGGCGCCCTCGTTACTAATTGGGGTGACTTTGAAAATGTTCAAAAAAAAAGAAATGCAAAAAAGTTGTCAAGTGTTGAAATGCCAAAAATCAAAAAGAAATGGCAAGAAAGTGTTCTCAAATGTCAAATGTCAAATGAAATTGGGGGGAAAAACAAAAATGAAAGCAAACTCCCAAAATGAAACTCAAATATCTATCGATCCCTTTATCCACCGTATCCATTTTTGTGCATGGTAGAAAGGGGACGACCCTTCTTCTTGTCTAGGCAAGAGGGGGAATTCCGCGATCCTCCAGTGTTTCTAACACCATAGGGAGTCTACTCTTGACAAAAGCATTTAACGATTGAGGACAAAGGTACCCTAGCTTGACACATTTTGGAGGTGATTTATTGGTATCCTTCTAGGCTTAGTAGTTTGAACAAATTGCATCTATGAAGGAGTGTGTACCCTTGAATTGCTTCCCTTGTAGATAATTTCCGCCACTTAGATGAGGAAAGTGGCTATTCTTTTGTAGATGCATCCATTACTTGATTTTGTGTGCTTTAATGTTTGGATGTGTCGCCATTTTGGCAAGACCCACCTTGCCTTGCAAGAAGGCATCCTACCTCATGGTTGTCTTGTTGTGAGTTGAAGGGGCGGAGTGAGACCCGCTAATTGTCTCATATCGGCTATTATTATTAGGTTAGGTTAGTATTGGTCCTAGTCTTTGTCACCTCTTTACTCGGGACGAGCAAAGGTTCGGTTTGGGGATATTTGATGTGACCATAATTGGCGCATATTTAGCCCCCGAATTACCATTGTTTCCATGCTTTTTAGTGCCTATTTGAGTCATTTCTTATCTTTAGTTCTTTGTTTTGCATATTCTTTGAGATTTTGATCCCTTGGTAGGAAAGGAGTAAGAATCTTGCATTTTCGTGGGAAAACGAGGCTAAATTGATTGTATTCAATGACCAAGCATCAAGGAGAGACAAGACTAGAAGGCCTTTGTACATATCATAGTAGAAGAGCAATGTTGAGAAAAGGATCCTTGAGTCCCCGAGGAAATCCCCAAGGAATTTATGAAGAAAAGGGAAGAAAAAGAAGAAGAATTGAAGCTGGCCAACAATCCGAACGGATTGTACCAAATCCGTCCGTCCAGCCCAATCCGAGCGTCCCACCTTGGAATCCGCTCGGATTCCCCCTCGCCAATCCGAGCGTCATGCCCAAGGATCCGCTCGGACTCCTCAGCCCAGATCCGGCCGTCCCGACTCTGATCCGCACGGATTTTAGTACAGCACGTTTTTCATTCTTCAAGCTACGAAAAGAGAAGCCCTTCTCTCAGAAAATACCGGCTTTTCCTTGCTCAACTTAAAAAGTGTAATTACTAGTTTAGCCCTTAGTTAACCCTAATGCATCCTCCCTAATTTTCACTATAAATACCCCATTAGGCTAATTAGAGGAGCATGTTCTTCTTATCAATAATTAGTGTAGTTAATATCAATCAAATCTCTCTTTAATATTGTAATCAAGTATTAATCAAGTTTTAATCCAAGTTTTAGTTCTTTAATCTCTCTCTTGTTCTTCCTCTATTTTGGGTAATTGAAGATTATTTGGGTTATTATTGGGAGATTGACAACCTCTCAATCTAGGATTCAAGTACTTCTATTATTCTTGCTTTATTATTGGAATCATTAGTAGGTATAATCTCTTAATCCCTTTTTAATTATTGTTAATTACTTTCATTTATTCATCATGTTTCATTATGTTAGTATGATTGACAACTTTTCTAGCATGATCAACATGATAATGAGTGAGTAGTCTCTTAGCTAGGGTTTAATGGGTGATTAGGGGAAACCAACATGGGGAATGATTCATGCTTAAATTAATATGCTTTCATATCTTATTTGCTTGCTTGTTTTGATCTTAATACATGCACATGTTATATTTGATGAAATGCTAAGCCTATGAATCCTTGCATTTACTATCATCTTCTATCATTTCAACTTGACTTGTAAGACATAACCCAACTCGAGTCTTGTTAGACCATGCATGTGTTGAGTAGGAAAGATTAAGTCGACTTGTAGGTGTTGTACAATCTAATCGATTCGGCTCCGGGACCCAAACTTTCCTAGGATTGTAAGATATAACCCAACTCAATCCATCACAACAATAATTGCTTGCTTATAATTTGAGAACATGTTTGTATGATCATATCCCATGAATCCCCTATGAACACATGACACCCTAGTGCTTTTAATCAATTGTTTACACCCCTTATTTTATTCATCTTGCTAGTTTATTTTCATTGCTATTTTAGTTTAGTAACCTTCTACATCAACCCAATTTGTGACACCCCCTAGACACTACTAGTTACAATAGAATTCTCATTTCAATACCCGTCCCTTGGGATCCGACCTTTACTTGCCTCTTTACTAATTGTAGAGTTGTTTGTGGAGTATAAATTGTGTTTTGTATCGATCATTGACCAACGACCACATATGCTTAATTGTGAACACGAAATGGACTCGATCACGTCTCCTAGTGACTAGAGTGTGAGTCGATTGATGGCAAGTTCAAGTGCCATAGGGTCATAAGGGATGACCAATCGATCACATAGACAGACTGTTTGGGACACTCTGTCGGGCAGTGACCACTTGTAGAGTTCTGGCAATTTTATAAAGCCTGGTCATGGCGAGAGCTACTATAGTATTCTTTTGAGTCGATTCTTTGACTTGAGACTGTTCACCCAAGTCGGTACAGTTTTAGATTGACTTTGATTTTTGCCCCAAGCCATTCTGTCAAAAGGGGTGAGTGTGCATCTTTTGGGCCTTGATGAACTGTGGGTATACAAAGGGAATAGTGCGATAGGAATTATCCACCCCTTGTCAGGGTTATTTGAAATATTAAGGCCACTCGAGGAGTAGTGAACTAATGCGTGGCCACGCTCGGAAGGTATTTATGGTAGATAATTCCGGTCAAACAGTTACTCTCCAGATCGAGGAAACTACTCTAGATATGATCACATGCAAGTACGACCTGCAAGACACCTTGCATTGAGTGGGAGATGTTAATAGGACAAGAGAATTGGTGACGCACACTTGTCTCGGACAAGTAGGAGATTGTTGGAGTATGTGTCCTCAACAATGGCGCGATCACATTATTGAAACTCATGATAAGAATACGTAACGGATGATTCATTTATATAAATGTCAACTGATCAACATTAATCAGTAATGATTGGCTGACTAGAGTTTGACATTACTGTCGTTTGACAGTGGGGATCAGTTGATCCCTTAAGGTCACACCTAAAGGACGATTACCTCAATAATAAAGTTAATTAATTGTATATCGATACAGATTAATTAATTACTTAAATTGAACAAATTTTATTTATAAGAGAGAGTTTTATATCTTATTGTAATTTGATTAAATAAGATTCAATTTAGTAATTAATATGTTATATTACTAAAATTGATTAATGTTTATGAAACAATTAAGATAAGAGTAATTAGTTAATCATAATTGTAAAATATTGTAGATTATATTAACTAGACTAAATGTGATCCATTTTATTTACATGTAATTGTGAATTGATTGTTAATTTTTTAAATATAATTTTATTTAATACATAATGATATTTAATTATTTAAATATGCATTATTATGCCTAATGACATGTTACATGTCACATCTCACACAAATTACAAATGACAAATTACAAAGATAAAATGGAGGTCCATTTTATGTGTAAAAACCGGTTTTATGGGCATTGAGGGTAATGATTGTTGTTCTATTTCATGCAAATAAACACTATAATTCCCCTACATGTGTAGACCCTAGCCTATTGTTTTGAGAAGACAAAAAGCAATTGCATGGCCCTATTTTAATAGGTAAAAAACCGGTCACCCCCATGATAATATAAGAATATGTTCTCATTTTATGAGATGATGGTCTTTGATGCTTATCTCTCAATCATCTCTCTTTCTCTCTTCCTCTCTCATAAAAAGTGGTTTGTATGTTCAAAATTTGTGATAATATATTCTAATAAAATCACAAGATTACTATGATAGTAATTAGATTAATATTAGAATCAATATTTAAGGTCACTAATCTTATTATCTAGTAAATAATATTTGTAGTATTGAGGGATAGTCTTGGTGCAACTAAGAAGAGGTATTCTACAATGAGTACTTGAAGATTTTGGACGATCATCCTAATATGCTTTAGATCAAGATCTAGGTTTGGAAGGAGTCCAAATCTAGTGCCCATAAATCCGTTTCACCATTGTAAGAAAACCGTTCTCCTAACCTTGTTTTTGTTTTGCATGCACTAGATCTAATGACTAAAAAAAAAGTAATTTAGATCATCAATTAAATGAGTTTACTTAAAGGGTTATTGAATCCTTTCACATTCTGTCATTTATGTTGTTACAGCTCTAAGCGGATTGGACATTGGAGATCCCGGTGATAAGAGTACTATGAAATTTGATCTCAATGCTAAAGATGATGCCAAAGTCAAAGGCCATGAAAGGAAGAAGCAGGACAAAGTAAAGACGAGAGTAAAGGCATATGTGGATGCGGACTACTCTCCTTTGATCAATTCAAGAACATGGAGGTCTAAAGGGATGGTCTGCAATGCTAAAGGGACCTCGTCCAGTGAGAAGCCCTCTTTCGGGCTGTTCAAGTGTTTTGGAAGATAAGCCGTAGTGCTATTCGGCTTGTAAAAACAATTTGTAATTTGAAATTTCCGTTAAGACATTTATTGCTTTTTAGTTAAAGACAATTGCATTAGATTAGTTAGATTTATTTGCCTAAGACCGAATATAGACTGCGTACTTTTATTTTGGTATTTTTGCGGGAAGTATTTCTGCGTAAATTGCAGGTTTTGGGAAGGTGATGCTCATTGGAAAGCGTGCTAAGAGTAAAGCGCTCGATCAAGCAGACAAAACTGAGGACTCTCGATCGAGTAACAAAAGATCTCGATCGAGCAACATGAATGGAAAAGCTCTCGATCGAGTAGTTTGAAACCACTCGATCGAGCAATTTTCGCTGATAATACACGGGGGAGTATCTCTTTCCCCTCTTCCTATTTCATTTGTGTAATTTGTGTTCTTTCCCAATTTTTTTCGACATTCCCATTCACCCTAACCAAACCTTCAATTTCTTCCATAAAATTACCAATTAAACTACCCAACTACTCTTTAATAATCAGTTAAACCGTTTTCCCTTTATTTGCTTCATAATATTCCGATTCAAATTGAAGATATTTGCAGCTAGGGTTTCAAAAAATCGAATTTATTTCGATTAAATTGTGTTTTGTCGATTTTAATTGATCCTTTTGCTAGGTAAATCAATCAAGTAAGTTCCTCCCCCTTTTATTTAATGTTTAATTGCGATTTTACCTTGATTTTGCGCGAATTAGGGTTGTGAAAAATTGATTTGGGGAAAAATCCGATTGTGTTGCTTGTATGTTAATTAGGAACTTGCTTTTGATTGTAGGATGGCCAGTACAATATCGACGAGTTCCGCTTCCACTTCTGCTACTACTCCGTCTGTTTTGTAGACGGTGGTCCCTGCTGTCACCACCGTCACCACCACCGCGGCTACTTCTGCTGCCGCCACTGTTACTACAGTGGTGTTGACCCCTGCTGTGTCGACACCCACACCGGTCACTACCACTGCTCTTGTGCCCGCTGCCATCGTTACTACGGTTCTTGCTGCCCTTGTTACTACTTCATCTCTTTATTATTCTTTGCTCTAGCATTTGCTTCGATTCGTGCGGGGAAGGATACGGGGTTCCTTCTTTGCCCGACGCGATGTCGACACTTCCACGGAGACTTTACGAGTTTCCGCAGTACGGTTTTTATATCCCCGCCCCATCGCACTCGATTTTTAAATTTAATAGAATGTGACATGACATCGACCCGTTTCTTGTGTCGACCATCCTTAGAGAAATTGGGAATTTTAGAGCCCGTTGTTGAGCTGCTCAACGGGACGGGAATGTCGGGATTGGCCACCTTGAAAGAGCTCTCCTATCGACAATCGACCTTAGAATTTTTCAACTCTTTCACCTTTTCCCATGCGGCCTATATGAGTGACCCTGGAACCAAGTGCATTACTTTTAGACTGTTTAACGCCACCTTCACCTGGACTTTAGCTGAGTTTGGGGAACGGTTGGGTTTGGTTAGTGATGGTCTTCTGGAGCCTCCTAGGAAGCTCCTGGCTCTGCTTTGGCCGACACTTACACACACTCCCTTCAGTTAGTGAGGTGTTGCTCACGTCCACTTACCCCCAGCCCGTTACTTTCTCCGTCTGCAAGGAGAGACCATTTTTGGTTGTCACAAGCCCAACAATGTTAACAATGTCAACTGTTTATTTTAGCGGGTTACCTGAACATTGACAGCGGTAAATCCTTTGTTTTTAACATTTCCCACTTGACTGCTCAACATTTTAAGACTGTCGGGCAGAAAGTATCGGGCACGATAGCTTATGGTGGGTTAGTGAGTCGCATTGCCCGCCGCCTTTTCCCCGATTTTCCCCGTGGCCTTAAATTTATAGATAGGGATAATTTCATCGATATTCCAGTCATGTCTTCTATAAACTGGCTAGCAGCTGACCATCGGACGTGAAAGATTGGCACTTTCACGTCCGTGACTTTACCCTCACCCTCTCTACCCCGTCTTCTACCGTTGACTACTGTGACGGGTAGACTACTACCACCTCCACCTTCTTACCTGCTTGACTTTACCCCTACCGCTTCTAGGAAGCGGAAGAGGAGTTCCCCTGCTGTTAGGGATGTCGGTGAGGGGTCTAGACAGACACAGGCTAGGCAGACGCCCACGCCCACGCCCACGTCCACGTCCACGTCCACGCCCACGCCTATCCCTACCCCTACACCCATGCCCTCTGACTCTCAGCTGGCTTTA
Organism: Silene latifolia; assembly: GCF_048544455.1. Classification (NCBI taxonomy): domain Eukaryota; kingdom Viridiplantae; phylum Streptophyta; class Magnoliopsida; order Caryophyllales; family Caryophyllaceae; genus Silene; species Silene latifolia. The sequence goes on from NC_133530.1 coordinate 53,979,567, forward strand.
CTGGCTAATTTTATTGCACCTCCTACTTTTGAGGCGCATGAGGTCATTGATGTGGGTGATGTCGTCGGGTCTCCCAATCAAACACATTTTTAAAACTCAACAAACAACTAGTTAGCGGTAAGTCGAGGTCGATCCATGGGACGGTGTGCTTTGGGTTCTAAGTCTATCTATCTCAATTTATGCAAGTGTTACAATTTGTTTAGGTTTGTAGTTGTGTCCTAGACTAATGCAAGCAATAAAGTAAAGCAAACAGTGAACTAAGAAATGTAAACAAATGACTAAAAGCACTAGGATGTCATGGGGTCATAGGGGATTCATGGTGTTGATCATACAAACATGTTTACAAAGTTGCAAGCAATTAATGTTGTAAAGGAACTGAGTTGGTTTATGTCTTACGGTTCTTAGGAAGAGTTGGGTCCCGGAGCCGAATCGATTAGATTGTACAACACCTACAAGTCGACTTACTTTCCTCCTAATCACTTCTATGCATGGTCTAACAAGACTCGAGTTGGTTTATATCTTACAAGTCAAGTTGAATAGATAAGAGATGGTTGTAAATGCAAGGATTCATAGGCTTAGCATTTCATCAAACATAACATGTGCATAAAGTTGACATCACAAGAAGCAAGCAATTTGATTATGAAAACATATTAGATTAAGCATGAATCAATCCCCATGTTGGTTTCCCTAATTACCCACTAATCCTAGCTAAGAGACTACTCACTCATTATCAAGTTTAACATGCTAACAAGGTTGTCAATCATATTAACAAGGTAAAACATGATGAACAAGTAAGAAAGATTAACAATATTAAAACAAGGATTAAGAGAATTATACCTATGGAGATTCCAAAATAATAATGCAAAGAATAATAGAAGAAACTTGATTTGATTGATGAAGGGTTGTCAATCCTCCAATAATAACCCAATAATCTTCAATTACCCAAAAGTAACAAACTTGAACAATAATTAAGGAGAGATTAATGTGAGATTTGTAGAAAGATTAAAGAGTAATCTATTCTAATCTATTCCTAATCTAATCTAAGAGGAATTTCTAATGTGGAGGCTTTCTACCCTAAAAACTTCATGCTTTGATTATTTACAAGTGGGGTATATATAGTAGAGCTTTATTAGGTTAACTAAGGCTAAATTAGTAATTAACATTTGTGAGTTCTAAGCAGGGAATTGCGAGTCTTTTCGGGGAGATGAGCATCTCAGCTGAAGACGCCACGATCCGCTCGTCCAGGAGGGGAATCCGCTCGGATTTTTGCAGGGGTGGACGAGTGTCTTTGGGCAAATCCGCTCGGATTTTAGCAAGGGAATTCGAGCGTCTTCAAGGCTTGGACGCTCGGATTATGCTTCTTGGACGGGCGTCTTGTCTCTTTGGACGCTCGGATTCTGCTTCAGTTCCTTCTCTTCACTTTCTTCTTGTTCTTGTGAAATTAGTCTTTAGTTCTTGCCTCCTCTTTATACTAGTCCATCTAATATCATCAATAAGCTTCCAAGTATGCACGAAAGACGGGAATTTCCGCCTTATTATCTTCTTTCCTACAAAACATACGAAATGCACTAGGAAAGCAAAATACAAAGCATTCGACGGATAAAATGGCTATGGAATGTTATAATAGTATGCAAAATAGGCTCAATTAGGGGACTAAATGTGCGCAAATAATGTTCACATCAAATATCCCCAAACCGAACCTTTACTCGTCCCGAGTAAAGAGGTGACAAAAACTAGACCTTTATTTAAACTAACCTACTAATATAGCCGATATGAGACAATTAGCGGGTCTCACTCCGCCCCTTCAACTCACAACAAGACAACCATGAGGTAGGATGCCTTCTTGCAAGGCAAGGTGGGTCTTGCCAAAATGGCGACACATCCAATCATTAAAGCACACAAAATCAAGTAATGGATGCATCTACAAAAGAATAGCCACTTTCCTCATCTAAGTGGCGGAAATTATCTAAAGGGGAAGCAATTCAAGGGTACACACTCCTTCATAGATGCAATTTCTTCAAACTACTAAGCCTAGAAGGATACCAATAAATCACCTCCAAGTTGTGTCAAGCTAGGGTACCTCTGTCCTCAATCGTTAAATGCTTTTGTCAAGAATAGACTCCCTATGGTGTTAGAAACACTGGAGGATCGCGGAATTCCCCCTCTTGCCTAGACAAAAAGAAGGGTCGTCCCCTCTCTACCATGAACAAAAATTGATATGATGGATAAAGGGATCAATAGTATTTGAGTTTCATTTGGGAGTTTGCTTTTGTTGTTGTTTTTCCCCCCAATTTCTTGTGGCATATAACATTTGAGAACACTTTATTTTGCCATTTCTTTTGATTTTTGGCATTTCAACACTTGACAACTTTCAACTTTTGCATTTTTTTTTTGAACATTTTCAAAGTCACCCCATTTGTAGGGAGGGTGCTTATATTTGAAACTTTAGGAGTCTATTTTTGCTCTTCTTTTCTTTTGATGCAATTTTGCAAACTTTTTGACATTTTATTTCATTTCTTGAACTCAAATTTTGAACAATTTTTGTGCCCATTCCCTTTGATGACAAAATGTATGGTAGAACATGGATGAATGATGGTTGCATGGTTTCAAGGGTCACCTTGGAATAAACGGTAGCCAAAGAGTTATCACACTACAAGGTACTCTTGACTAGGCCTTAATCCATGGGTCAAAGGATACTAGCATGACACATCCTAGGGTGTTTTACAAGTATTCTAACAAGCAAAGTCTAAGAAGAAAAAACATCTACTAGAGCCTATATACACTTGTCAAGCTTCCCAATTAGACGGTTTCACAAAATTTTTCTAACATGCAAACTACATGCCATGATGCAACTAACATTTATACATCCTAATGCATATGCTTCTACCAACTAATATGTCATATAAACTAAATGCAACTCCTAACAACACATAGATACACAAACCGCAACAACAAAATACACCACATCCTCTTGACATGTAAGCCCATCCTCCTCAGATGAATAATGAAAAAGAAATGGAAGGGAAATAGAGATTAGAACGATCATACCAAGCGGTCTTCACTTTCCCATGCTAATGCCTCAAATGTAGTGTTGTATCTATGTGAGAAGAGAACAAAAGCACAAGTATATACAATTCTACACTACTAAATTAAAGAACATGTTTTTGGTTTTTGAAATTTTCAAATTTTTATGGATTTTGTTTTTATGAAATTAAAAGACATATTTTTGTGATTTTTCGAAATTTTTCAATTTTTATGCATTTTTGGAATATAAATTCCCATCCCCCCACTTTATTTTGGACATTGTCCTCAATGTACATGTAGGAGTGGGAATAAAAAGGAAATACATGTTTTTGAATTTTTTTTGATTTTTTGAAATAAAGTACAAATGCAATGATATGATTTGAATGAATGCATGCTCTAACTAAATGCAATTCTATATGAGATATATAACAAATGAATGCAATCTAAACTATACTATATGATGCATGATTTCTAGTAAACTATGGTCACCTATGATCAAACCCCCCAAACCGATTTAAACACTATTCCTAGTGTAGAAAAGAATAGGATTGATCATTAGTGATTATGCATGAATTCTAGTCTACTAACTACATGAATCATGTGAGATATATTACATTGCAACTATACTATATGAACTAACTAATGTAAATGCAATATTAAATATAATACAAATGCAAGTGAAAGCTAAACTAAATGCAATGTATATATAAAAGAGAGAGGGAGAGAAAAGTATCATACAAATGGAGGTGATGAGGTAGGCATCTTTCACTCGTCATCATCATTTTGAGGATATCCATACCGGTGAGAACTTCCTCCTTGGGCATACCCTCCTCCTTGGCTAGAATGCCCTCCACCTTGGCCACCAAGATTCCAGGCTTGGTCCCCTTGATTAGGGAACAAGAGGTGTGGTTGGGCCCATGAGGGCTGAGGGCCATTAGGGTCGATATACCATTGTTGTGCCATTTGATAGTACTGGGGATAAAGGGCCAAGTAGTTGTCGACCCTCCCTTCATGTACCCCAATGTCAACTCTATTCATAAGGTTCATCAAGTCATTAATACCCGGGGTATTGGGGATTTCCGGTCGGAATTGTGTATAAGGAGTCGGGTATGGTGGGATGGGCACATAGGAAGGTGGGGGAATAGGCCTTGCCGGTATCCCACGAGGTATTTGCGGTTGGCGGGGTGCTTCTTCCCTTTGAGGGGGATTGCCGATGATTTGGATATCGAGAAGGTAGCTCGGCCTAGGCGAAAACGGGCTCAATCTTGGGTCGGTGCCCGGTATATTCCACCCCGAAAGAATAATGGAGGTGCACCCTTTTGTGAACCATTCTACACTCCCGTCTTGAGTGTAGGCACACCACCGATGGTGGTTGAAGACGACGTCCTCATCAATCAAAGTACTCCCCTCAAGAGGAGCATAAGTCTCACAGGAGTTGAACCCGGGGCAAAGGAAGTTAGCCAAAATAGTTATTAGACCTTCCATCACGAAGGTATTGAGTTGGGGGCTCCCTTGAGAAAAGTCATAAAACCTTGTAAGCATCTCAAGGGGGGTATTGAAGTTGTATCGCCTCGTCCCCCGAACATTTAGATAGGACTCAAGGAATGTTAAATCAATGAGAGTGCACCTATCTTGTTCATATCTCCCATTAATGGTGCCGACAACAAAGCGTTCGGTGATCCGAATCACCTGGTGTTGGATAGCAAAGGTATAGCATTGCTTTTGGTGGATGAAATCCCTCCCGGAAATAGCCTTCTAAAGTAGGTCCACATCGAAATCAGCGGGTTTATCGGTATAGTCGGTTGGTACAACAAGACCGAAAATGTGAGCAAATTGATCAAGTGTAAGGCTATGGTCTAGGTTGTACAACCTAAACTCCATGCTCACATTGGTTCGAGTGTTCGTGACAATACGGAGGCTACTCAAAAATTCCAGGGTGAGACTAAGGTACGTCTCCTCATGGGCATGGAATAATTTTCCAATCCCTAAGCCATCAAAGAACATCTCGGTGTGGTACCTTATCCCAAGGGTTTCTAACACCCTAGTATCGATAAAGTGAGTGGGTTCATAGTTCTTACCTAGCAACTCGACGAACTTCTTACGGTGGGTATCGGAGGTGAAGAGTACCTCTGGGAAGTACTCAAGTTGCTCTATCCCTCCTCTCATGATGGGGCGGAAGTTCCTTGGTGGCATCATCTCTTGTGGGGATGAAGAGGATGAACCCTTGCGTTTCCTAGCGGCGGATTCAACAAGTTTCTTAGCCTTGCCCTTGAGATTCATCATTTTGAATTGAGAAGATTGGGGTTTTTGTTGGTCTTTATTGTGAGGGGAGTGTTTTTGGGGATGAAGATGAGTGATTTAGGGTTAGATAAGGTGAGGAAATGAGGGAGAAAGGGGGTGTTTTTATAGAAAAAGGGGGAAGACGAGCGGACACGGGTGGGGCCTGGGTGGATAATTCGAGAAAGACGCCAGAATCCGAGCGACTTCCTTGCAGGACGAGCGTCTTGCCTCTGCAGAATCCGAGCGTCTTACAGAAAATCTGCTCGGATTTCGTGACAGGAACTTTGCATTTTCTGAAGTAGGAGGAAGACGAGCGTCTTCTGTCTTAGACGAGCGTCTGACATTGGACGAGCGGCTTCTTAAAAATCCGCTCGGATTTTGATACAGTTCCAAATCTTTTCTTCAGGTGCCTTTCAGGACGAGCGTCCAAAATGCAATCCGAGCGTCTTCCCTATGGACGAGCGTCTTTTGCCAAATCCGCTCGGATTCCGTGACAGCGCTGAACACTACCCTGATGAAGGCTTTGGACGAGCGTCCAGCCCTCAGGACGAGCGTCTTTTCGCTGTTTCTCTTCCCTTTTCTTTATTTTCTTTGTAAAATCATACCCTAACACCAATTTGTTGTTCCTCCTTATCTTTTTCTGAAATTTTGCTCAATAAAAATGTAAGAAAACTCTCTCTCACTACTCTCATGCAAGAAATTAAATAAAAATGCAAAAATGTACAATATTATACAAAGTAAGATTTCTATAAATATCTTACAAATGGTGGTTTGAGATTGAACTCCACCAAACTAGTTCAAATTGTAGAAATTCTTGTCCATAGAGCTCAAGGCTCTCAAAAGAAGATCAAAAGCTTGTGAACAAGCTCCAAATAAGCATAAGTATGGTTTGCTTAACTTCAAGACGAAGCTTGGCCAAATGAATTTGTCATTCATTCTTGTTTTCTTCCTCTTCTTGGCACTTGGATATTCATGATGCTTCAAACCAATTAGCCCATGATTCTTGTCATTATATGGTAAGAGGTATGGTTCGTATTCGTCCGGGGACTTTAACTCACCACCTTCTTTTTCAATTTTGATGACGGTAATAGCATTTTGATTTTTCAATCCTTCCAAGGTGGAAGGAGAATTGTCATGGCTTTGATGATCGAGTTCCTTAGAAGTTGTCATTGTGGGTGCCAAATTTCCACAAGTAGCTTCACGTGCAAGTTTCTCTTAGAGCTTTTCCACCAAGTAGCTTTTGTATGATACTTTGACCTTTTGAAGAAGGTCCACCATATCCTCTTCAACAATCATTGGCTCCATGGTGGGTGTCAAGTAGTCTTCATGGGAGATAGGGGAAGGACATTCATCTTCATGATAGGATACCTCAAATGTCTCGAGGATAGGTTCCTTATGCAAGGTGATATTACAAGTCCATCCCTCTCGATCCTTGTAAGGCACGTATTCTTCATAGGCCCGTTTTATGGTTTCATCATCATTGCTATCTTCATATGAATCATGAATGGGCGCTTCATTTAGCTCTTTTTCCAACATCTCAATGTTCACATCAAAAGACACACCCTCATACTCACAAAGGCTAAGAGTACTTGGCTTACTCAACCTCATATCTTCTTCGTCAAACACCACACTTTCATATTCACAAGAGCTCAAAGAAATTGGCTCTTCCCACTTCTCATTTTCCATATCAAAGGTTACTACTTCAAATTCACATTCATGATCAATGTTTAAGGAGTGGTGGGGAGTGATTGCTTGGGATTCTTTCATTTGGGCAATTTGAATCTCCAATTCCTCACCTTGGGCAACAATGCCTTGAAGAACATTGTCCCTATCTTGGCTCTCCTCTAGCATTTGTTTGAAGAAGTTTTGTTGATCTCCCATCATTTGGAGAATCACATTTTGAATGTCAAAGTTAGGTTCATCTTTTTGTTGTGGATAAGTGTAAAAGTGGTTGTATTGTGGCAATTGAAGGTCACTATGAAGTGGGTATTGAGTGGGTGGTTGTTGTGGATATTGGATATGGTGATTTTGGTAGGAAAAATTGGGGTAGTGGTTAGGATTTTCATTGTACAAATAGTAAGGTAGGTTTGTGTTGACTTGCTTCTCAAACTCCCCACACCCATAGTCATACTCAAAAGATCCACCACATAATCCATATGTCAAGTCTTGAGCCATCATAGCTAAGACAAGGAAACAACTACAAGCATGGAAACTACACAAAAACGGTAAGAACAATCCTTGAGGAACGAGTTCCTCAAGGTGAAAGCAAAATCAAAATAGACAAACAAGTAAGAACTTAATCACATAGCACCATCCCCGGCAACAGCGCCATTTTGATGTGGGTGATGTCGTCGAGTCTCCCAATCAAACACATTTATAATACTCAACAAATAACTAGTTAGCGGTAAGTCGAGGTCGATCCATGGGACGGTGTGCTTTGGGTTCTAAGTCTATCTATCTCAATTTATGCTAGTGTCACCATTTGTTTGGGTTTGTAGTTGTGTCCTAGACTAATGCAAGCAATAAATTAAAGCAAACAATGAACTAAGAAATGTAAACAAATGACTAAAAGCACTAGGATGTCATGGGGTCCTAGGGGATTCATGGTGTTGATCATACAAACATGTTTACAAAGTTGCAAGCAATTAATGTTGTAAAGGAACCGAGTTGGTTTACGTCTTACGGTTCTTAGGAAGAGTTGGGTCCCGGAGCCGAATCGATTAGATTATACAACACCTACAAGTCGACTTACTTTCCTCCTAATCACTTCTATGCATGGTCTAACAAGACTCAAGTTGGTTTATATCTTACAAGTCAAGTTGAATAGATAAGAGATGGTTGTAAATGCAAGGATTCATAGGCTTAGCATTTCATCAAACATAACAAGTGCATAAAGTTGACATCACAACAAGCAAGCAATTTGATTATGAAAACATATTAGATTAAGCATGAATCAATCCCCATGTTGGTTTCCCTAATTACCCACTAATCCTAGCTAAGAGACTACTCACTCATTATCAAGTTTACATGCTAACAAGGTTGTCAATCATATAAACAAGGTAAAACATGATGAACAAGTAAGAAAGATTAACAATAATTAAAACAAGGATTAAGAGAATTATACCTATGGAGATTCCAAAATAATAATGCAAAGAATAATAGAAGAAACTTGATTTGATTGATGAAGGGTTGTCAATCCTCCAATAATAACCCAATAATCTTCAATTACCCAAAAGTAACAAACTTGAACAATAATTAAGGAGAGATTAATGTGAAATTTGTGGAAAGATTAAAGAGTAATCTATTCTAATCTATTCCTAATCTAATCTAAGAGGAATTTCTAATGTGGCGGCTTTCTACCCTAAAAACTTCATGCTTTGATTATTTACAAGTGGAGTATATATAGTAGAGCTTCATTAGGTTAACTAAGGCTAAATTAGTAATTAACATTTGTGAGTTCTAAGTAGGGAATTGCGAGTCTTTTCGGAGAGATGAGCATCTCAGCTGAAGACGCCACGATCCGCTCGTCCAGGAGGGGAATCTGCTCGGATTATTGTAGGGGTGGACGAGAGTCTTTGGGAAAATCTGCTCGGATTGTAGCAAGGGAATCCGAGCGTCTTCAAGGCTTGGACGCTCGGATTATGTGTCTTGGACGGGCGTCTTGTGTCTTTGGACGCTCGGATTCTGCTTCAGAATCCTTCTCTTCACTTTCTTCTTATTCTTGTGAAATTAGTCTTTAGTTTTTGCCTCCTCTTCATACTAGTCCATCTAATATCATCAATAAGCTTCCAAGTATGCACGAAAGACGGGAATTTCCGCCTTATTATCTTCTTTCCTACAAAACATACGAAGTGCACTAGGAAAGCAAAATAGAAAGCATTCGACGGATAAAATGGCTATGGAATGTTATAATAGTATGCAAAATAGGCTCAATTAGAGGACTAAATGTGCGCAAATAATGTTCATATCAGTCATGGACCAAGGGCGTCGTGACACTTTGCTTTTAGATATGCGCAGCAGAGTGGCTCGTATGGAGCGGCATCAGGCTCTTGCCTTATTCATTCTTTACGAGTACCACATGATGAGAGGTCATCCTGTCCCAGCTGGCTTGCCACACTCGTCCTTTTACCGGTTCCCGGCGGAGGGGTACCTGCAGCTTGAGAGCGAGGAGGACTCAGCAGAGAGAGAGGAGAGGCTATGAGCTGAGCTTGACGCGAGAGGTCATCAGAGGAGGAGAGGAGAGAAAGAGGAGGAAGAGGACCCCACCTTCCAGGTGGTTGACGAGGAGGGTGGTGTTGAGTAGCTACTGGAATACTCACTTCCCCAGTTTGCTGACTGGTTTGGGGAAGTTCATCTTGTAAGTATTTCTTGCTTTTATTTCTTTTTCATCTCCTTTAGTTTATTTCATTTATTTTGCATTTTGAGTTTGTTTTTTCCCGTCCCCTATTATTCTGTTGGTGTATGCTGGAGGACAATCAGCACATTGTCCATTTTGATTTGGGGAGGGTAATGCATCCTTTGAGTCTGCATTTGCATTTGTTTTGCATTCACGTTTATTGCATTTTTTGTTTGCATTGTCTTCTATTTTCAAAAAAATTTTAAAAAAAAATCAGAAAAAACAAAATCCAAAAAAATTAAAAAACTCGATAAAACCCAAAAATGTTCACGTTTATTTTTGCATAAAGGTTGAGTCGGAACGGTAGATTTCAATGATGAAGTTGCACTACTTTTAGTCCTTTTTGCTTAAGCCTTGCGAAAAAACTGATGTCTTTTTAGCTTTGTCTTTCTGCATATCTACGAGTTAATGTTAAAATTTAGCTGAACAAATAGACTTGACCTGAAATTTTAGCAACCTACTCATACATTCTAAGTTTTAGAGCCTTAAAACTGGTGTCATTTATGACCAGTTCATGTAGGATTGTGAGTAGTTACTCCTTGGATAACATGTATCATTAATTTGCACATATATGAATTACAATTGCTTTTTGCCTATGTACATTCGGGTTAGTGGTTGGTGTCACATGCAGGGAGGTGCTATTTTCCCCTTTTTCCTATTTTTACCCATTTAACTCCACATTTAGCCAAATTTGCCTTTTGACCCTTAACTACTTACAAATTTAGCCTGCCTTGTCAAGCTAGTTTAGTGATTATTTTGCGGTATATTGCTATTGATCCGAATTTGTTTTGTATTTGATTATCGGGAGTTGGTAGTTTATGAAGAAAAAGGAGGATGAGATGTTGAAAAAAGAATTCAAAAAAAAAGAAAGAAAATCAGAAAAAAAAACCGTGAAAGAGAAAAGAAAAATGAAAAAAAAAAGAAATTTGATGAACTAGTTTTTGCTCCTATATTCTTATTCTATATCGTATGAGGAGTTGTTTGTGGTTGTTTAGTGAGTTTGTATGCCAATTAAGGGCATTGTGCTCAATTTTGATGGATTAAGAATCGGATATGGTTCATTTGGTTCTGATTAGTTAGCTAGCATGGCTATTAACCTCACATTACCAAAATATTTTGCCTTTTCTTACCCATTGCCTCACTTTTCCATAATTTTATAAGCCCTCGGCTGTGACGGGGCCTTGTTTGGTTGGAATGTATGTACGGTAGTTAGAATTGTCTATCATATTAGTTGCATGCATGTTTATGTGGGTCGCAGTTTAGGTGAGCGGCTATATTTCTTCCCCTCTTACATTCATATCCTTACCCTTTGATTCATAGAGAAGAGTGACCCGTGAGAGTCCATTTTTAAAGGTTTTGCAAGATCGACAATTGTGCTTTATTATAAACATCTCATAACTCATTTGCACTCGACTGTTTTGCTACAAGTATTAGTTGCTTGCATTAAACCGGTTTAAGTGGACAACTTATAGCAAGCTCTGAGTTTTCTATTCTATTCCATTAGTTTGCATATAGTTTACTTGGGGACAAGCAAAGGTTTGGTTTGGGGAGGTTTAATGTGATACGTGCATTTTATATAGTCTTTTTAGGCCTTTTTATGCACGTATTTCCATGCTTTTATCGTAGTTTTATGCTACGAAATGCCCCGAATATGCTACTTTGGTTTATTTTGTCTTAATTGCATGAATGGACCAAAAGTAATGAAATCGAGCCATTTACCGTCCGTTTTGCATGCATTTGGAGGAAGAGTGAATTTGGAGCTGAATTATAGCTGTCTTGGGATGAGTGAAGCTGTTTCGGGAGCTAAAAGGACAAGTCAAAGTCAAACTAACGAGATTTTGTAGCTGCTGAAGTCAAGATCCACTCGATCGAGTACTTAATTGGTCGATCGAGTGGTTTTAGGTCAAATAATCAGTCGATCGAGCACTTTATATGGTCGATCGACCAGTTCCATATTAAGCTTTAGTCGATCGAGTAGACTTTTTGGTCGATCGAGCAGTTTGAGCCTGAGTTTGCTCGATCGAGTAGTTTAAAACCACTCGATCGAGTGGATTCTCTTACGGGCTGGGCTTTTAAGCTTATTTCGCTATTAGGTTAAGTAATAATTCCTATTTTCTTATAAATAGGAAGGTATTTCGTCAGTTTAAGGGGGCTTCTCCTCTTTTATTATTTCCAATACACTGTTACTGTTACTTTGCTCTTAATTTCCGGACTTATTTCTGTAATCATTTCTCTCCCTTACTCTCTTTAATTAATGTTTATTACTCTTTTCCTTGTTCTTGTTTATTTCATTATGTCTAGCTAATTCCTTTAATATGATAGGATTAGGGAAGCCGTGGTAGCAATATGTTAGGATTGACATGATTAGATTAGTTTTGCGATAAGAATTGTATTAAGCAATATAATTGTCATTAGGTTGAATGAATGCATGCAGGAGACCGATTTATTTAGTTACCCCCGACCTAGATCGAAAGATTGGAAGGCAAGGCTGCTTAATTACAATAGGTGATACCTAATTAGGGCGAAAGCTAAGTTAGGGAGACCCTAGGGCGATTAGAGACCGAAAGGGTATAATCGTAGGTTTAAGGACCGAAAGGTGACGACCTCGCTCTTTTATCAATAAATTAATCGACTCAGTTGACCCAAAAGTGTAGCTGCCACGGTGGACCGATTCCTAGCATATTTCTCTCTTTCTTCTGCTAATTTTTCTTATATTTATCTTTCTTGCCTTAGTCTCTTTAGTTTAGTTAAATCAATCAAAACCCCCATCTTGTGACGTTAGACAGATAGAATAGACAAGTAGATAGTAAACCGCCTCCCTGTGGAGATCGACCCTACTTACCGCTGACTTCTGTTAGTAGTACTTAGGTATTTATTTTTGGTACATAACGACCGTATCAAATTTTGGCGCCGTTGCCGGGGAGGCAACTATTTATTTATTTGTTTAATTCTGTCTGTTTTTAGCCTCAGGGGATTTTTCCCTTGAGGCCGTTCTAATCTTTTTCCTTAGTGCTGTTTTGATAGGCCCTACAGGTCCTACCTAGACAGTTCTAGGTGAAAGATCGTCAAAGGGAAGGCTTGAGTACCTTTGACCCATCACCTATGTCCCATTATATGGCGCAACAGGCGATTTACTGCGGGAGATGTGGTGCTGCTGAGCACAATGCAGCCCTTTACATGGCAGAAAATGACGCGCTCCTCGAGTTCAGGCTTTGGGGACGAGCTAGCCATTCCTCTGTAGTTGTGCCGCCACATCCACCCTATCAATGGCCACCGCAACAAGATCCTCCTAATATACAGAAAGAAGAGATTCAGAGCTGAAATCGTTGTTGGAGACACTTGCATTTCAAGTGCAAGATGATGATAGACGCACTTGTGTGCGATTTGATAAGCTCGAGTCTGAAATTGCTCAGTTAGCAGCTGAGTCGGACAGTTGGCAACAAGAAGAGGTATACTTTACCGAGAGTGGTTTTTCCCATGAAGAAACCGTGTTACCCAATGCTGAAGATGACTTTTATGACTCGGACGACGAATTTCTATCATATTTCAATAGTTTACACGAAGATTTCAGCGCTGTACAGGAAGAATGACTCGATCGAGTGACTTATATTAGTCGATCGAGTGAATTTCCAGAAGAAAGTTCTCGATCGAGTGATATTTCTACTCGATCGAGTGAAATGCAGGAGGAAAGTGCTCGATCGAGTAATCATTCTGCTCGATCGAGTGAGTTGGCCATTGGGAGCTTTGATTCGTCACTTGGGTTCATTCTAGATGACGATTTTGATGATGATAATGGTTACGGTGAATCACCCCTTTTCAAGGCCGAGTTGGATGCACTTGAGGCTGAGATTTACGGGATGAAATCCACTGAGGAGATTGACGAAGAAGCAGCTGAGTCGGTAATTGCTCCTAGCACGGAAGAGGTAATAAATTCTTTTATCTATGATTCCATCGTTGAGAGCAACCAACCGGAGGTAGTTAACGATAATTCCATTATTGTTTGTTTGAATAATATAATGCCTCATACTAATCATGCTTCGTATTTCAATAATATACCCTCTCCCAGTTGGTTAATTAATTTAACTGTCTTTCACCGTACTTGTCATGTCAAAATTGCTAATCTGAATCGGGACCTTAATTTATCGTCTATTGCTCCCGCGCTCCTATATTTTGTGGACAAATTTAGGAGCTCTTATAGGAAATTTGTTAGACTTAAATGTTTATATACTTTTATTTCCTATGTTTGTATTCCACTTTGGTGCTACTTATGCTTTTGTGTAGCACATGCGCAGATGTACGATCTCATGCTGCGCGCTTTGAGCTGTTTTGATTGTAACTAATTAGAGAGCCTCGAAGAAAAGAAGGTCGAGCTGGGACCTGTCTGAAGCTAGCGCTACCCGGAAGGCAATCCGGAGATTTAATTTTCATTGTTTTGCAATTTATTTCAGTTTTAGTTGTAATAAATGGTCTTCGTACCATAGACTATATCAGTTAAGCTTGTTTTGTTAGTTTGCTGGCTGTTTTTATTGCGTTTTGCAGGAACACACTGAGGATCACTCGATCGAGTACTTTTTGTACTCGATCGAGCAGTTTTGCTGCTAAATCCTCTCGATCGAGTACTTACAATCCACTCGATCGAGCACCTGCGAAAAGAGAACAACTCGATCGACCGCTATTCCTCTCGATCGAGCTGTTTTGGACGCCCATTGCTTGGATTCGCTTCCTGTGACGATATTTGAGCTGTTTAGCGACCTCCCACGTTGCTGGCTGGTTTGGGGAGGTCCCTTATTCGCGCAATCTTGTAAGCTTTCCGTATTTACTCTCTTTCTTCCTTTAGTTTGCTTTTCCTTTCCATGTTTTGGTACAATGAGGGCATTGTACGGTTTGGTTTGGGGAGGTTATGCATCCATATATGTGTCTGCATCTTGTTTTTTATTGCATTTCTGTTATCACGTTTAATTTCAGTATGCATTGTTGTTTATTTTCATAAAAATCAAAAATCTCCTAAAAATTGAAAAATTGATAAAAATTCAAAAATTTCACGTTTATTCTAGCATATAGGTTGAGTCGGAACGGTAGATTTCATTGATGAAATTGCACTGTACTTGCCTTTTTGCTTAAGCCTTGCATTGAACTATATATTCTTTTAGCTTTGTCTTTTGCATATCTACGAGTTAATGTTAAATTTAGCTGAACGAATAGACTTGACCTAAAATTTTGGCAACCTACTTATAAATTCTAAGGATTAGAGCCTTATAAACTGGTGTCATTTATGACCAGTTTCATGTAAGATTGTGAGTAGTTACTCCTTGCATAACATGTATCATCAATTTGCACGTATATGAAATTCAATTGCTTTTTGCCTGCATACATTCGGGTTAGTGGTTGGTGTCACATGCAGGGAGGTGCTTACAATTCCCTTTCTTTCATTTTTACCCATTTAACTCCACATTACCAAATTTGCCTGTTGACCCTTAGCTACGTCCTAAATTTAGTCTGCCTTGTCAAGCTAGTTTAGTGTATGTTTTGCGGTATATATTTCATTGTGCCAAGTTTGGCTTGTATCTGTTGATTCGGAGTTGGTATTTTATGAAGAAAAGGAGGTTGATGAAAAAAAAAACGTGAAAAATGGAAAAAAGAATTCGAAAAAAAAAAACAGGAAAAGAAAAGAAAAAAAAAAGAAGAAACCGAAAAAAAAGAATGAGAAAAAGAAAAAAAAATGTTGATTGGTTGACGGTTTCTTCTCCTATGCTTTATTTATATCATTTGAGGAGTATGTTTGATTCGGTTTGGTGAGTTTTGTGCCAATTGGAAGGCATTGTGCTTAATTCATAATTGAGTAAGAGTGGATATTTTTCTATATGGTTTTGTTTTGGTACTAGCTTGATCACCTATACCTCCACATTCCCATAAATGTTTTGCCTTTTCTTACCCATTGCCTCACTTTACCATATTTTTGTAAGCCCTCGGCTGTGACAGACCTTGTTTGGTTGGAATGTGTGTACGGTAGCTAGAATTGTCTATCATATTAGTTGCATGCATGTCTATGTGGGTCGTAGTCTAGGTGAGTGACTATCTTTCTTTCTCTCTTACATATATATGTTCACCCTTTGCTTCATGAGAGAAGAGTGACCCGTGAGAGTCCATTATTAAAGGTCTTGCAAGGTCGACGGTTCAGCTTTATTATAAACATCTTACAACTCGTTTGCATTTGACTGTTTGCTATAAGTATTAGTTTGCTTGCATTAAATTGGTTTAAGTGGGCATTTGTAGCTAGCTCTGAGTTATCTTTTCCGTTCCATTAAGTTTGCATTTAGTTTACTCGAGGACGAGTAAAGGTTTGGTTTGGGGAGATTTGATACGTGCATTTTATATAGTCTTTTTAGGCCTTTTCATGCACGTATTTCCATGCTTTTATCGTAGTTTTATGCTACGAAATGCCCCGAATATGCTACTTTGGTTTATTTTGTCTTAATTGCAGGAATGGACCAAAAGTAATGAAATCGAGCCATTTACCGTCCGTTTTGCATGCATTTGGAGGAAGAGTGAATTTGGAGCGGAATTATAGCTGTCTTGGGATGAGTGAAGCTGTTTCAGGAGCTAAAAGGACAAGTCAAAGTCAAACTAACGAGATTTTGTAGCTGCTGAAGTCAAGATCCACTCGATCGAGTACTTAACTGGTCGATCGAGTGGTTTTAGGTCAAATAATCAGTCGATCGAGCACTTTATATGGTCGATCGACCAGTTCCATATTAAGCTTTAGTCGATCGAGTAGACTTTTTGGTCGATCGAGCAGTTTGAGCCTGAGTTTGCTCGATCGAGTAGTTTAAAACCACTCGATCGAGTGGATTCTCTTACGGGCTGGGCTTTTAAGCTTATTTCGCTATTAGGTTAAGTAATAATTCCTATTTTCTTATAAATAGGAAGGTATTTCGTCGGTTTAAGGGGGCTTCTCCTCTTTTATTATTTCCAATACACTGTTACTGTTACTTTGCTCTTAATTTCCGGACTTATTTCTGTAATCATTTCTCTCCCTTACTCTCTTTAATTAATGTTTATTACTCTTTTCCTTGTTCTTGTTTATTTCATTATGTCTAGCTAATTCCTTTAATATGTTAGGATTAGGGAAGCCGGGGTAGAAATATGTTAGGATTGACATGATTAGATTAGTTTTGCGATAAGAATTGTATTAAGCAATATAATTGTCATTAGGTTGAATGAATGCATGCAGGAGACCGATTTATTTAGTTACCCCCGACCTAGATCGAAAGATTGGAAGGCAAGGCTGCTTAATTACAATAGGTGATACCTAATTAGGGCGAAAGCTAAGTTAGGGAGACCCTAGGGCGATTAGAGACCGAAAGGGTATAATCGTAGGTTTAAGGACCGAAAGGTAACGACCTCGCTCTTGTTATCAATAAATTAATCGACTCAGTTGACCCGATAGTGTAGCTGCCACGGTGGACCGATTCCTAGCATATTTCTCTCTTTCTTCTGCTAATTTCTCTTATATTTATCTTTCTTGCCTTAGTCTCTTTAGTTTAGTTAAATCAATCAAAACCCCCATCTTGTGACATTAGACAGATAGAATAGACAAGTAGATAGTAAACCGCCTCCCTGTGGAGATCGACCCTACTTACCGCTGACTTCTGTTAGTAGTACTTAGGTATTTATTTTTGGTACAGAACGACCGTATCATAATGCGTGCCTTTTGTATAGTCTTTTTAAGCCTTTATCGCTCGCATTTCTATGTAATTTACGTAGTATTATGCTACAAATGTCCCCCGAATAGTCTACTTTGGTTTGTTTGGCTTTTATTGCAGGAATGTACCAAAGAAGGCGGAATCGAGGCTCTTTATTGTCCCCTAGCTTGCATTTATGGCGATGGGAGAATTGGAGCGGAATTACTACTGCATCGGGAAGCATGAAGTGGTCTTGGAAGTTAAATCAACAAACAAGGAGTTGGTTAAATGGTGTTTATCTCGATCGAAGGATCAAAGGCTTTTGGTGGCCAATCTGTTCGATCGAGTGCCTAGGGTGAAGTGAAGAGCTCGATCGAAACCCTGCTGTTCTCGATCTAGAGGTACATATTTGAGGTTCCTCGATCGAGTAGACTAAGTCCTCAATAGAGAGGTTTTGCCAAGGAAGTGTTTGATCGAGGAGAATTAAGTTGATCGATCGAGATGTTTTCTATCTAAACGCGAGATTTTAGCACGTGAACTTGTTGATTTTATTAAGTGCATGTTTACTAAATATATTTCCTATATAAAGGAAAGACGGTCATTAGGTTTAGGTTATCTTTTAATCACATACTTTACTTTTAAGCATTCAGTTTGGCAGCACTAATCTTGTTCGACGTTACTTCGTTCTTTTGTCGGATCTTAAACTTTTGTAATCCTTCTTACTCTCGTTATTCAATTTAATTCTCATTTTCACCTTAATCCCTACCTCTAGTTTCTGTTTTATTAGTATTGTTAGTAGTTTATGCAAGTTCTTCTTATTAATCTCTATATCATGTGTTCTATTAATTCATCTATTGTTGTTGTTTTATTTACCGATATGAGTAGCTAAATCTCTTGTTGCTAGGATTAGGGGAGCCATGATAGTAAAGCAATAATGTTATAATTAGATTAGACGGTTTTGATTGTGAGAATTGATTCATAGCAATTTAATTGTAATCGTTTAGTTGAGTGCATGCTTCTAAACTAGTTAACCTGGTTAAATTCAGACCTAGATCGAAAGTTGGAATGAATAGACCTGTTATGAACAATAGACTACACTAATGAGGGTGGAAGAAAAGTTAGTAGTATTTTAGGGCGGATAGCGGACCAGAAGGACCTTTCCTTTACCCTCCTCACATCAGACCGACTAACCTTACCATTAGAAGAATTGTGTGATATCATGGTGAACCGACATCCTGGCATCTCTCTCTCTATTTGATCATATTTTTATCTCTTTCCTGCTAGTTTTATTGTTATCTCTCTAACTGCCTTTAATTCAGTTGTTAGTTTAGATAAAACAAATCAAATCAAACCCCCAAATTATTACCGTGACAGACTAGAATAACAAGTAGATATAATAGCCTCCCTGTGGAGTACGATACCCGTCTTATCTCTGCTATTTTAGTTAAAGCCGGTTGGTTTATTTTTGATAGGGTTGCGACCGCCGTGTCAACAGTGCACTGGTTTGTAACTAAAACTCACTTACTCGACAGAGTAAGCCTTACTCGATAGAGTACCCAACAGTACAGGAAACCGTATTATTACAGTCTTCCCTCCTTAAAAACGAACTTCGTCCCCGAAGTTCAAACCCAACTTATAAAACATGAACTTCTAACACTAACTCCACCAACTATGCCTACCTCCACAACATGGCTCACGATATCGTATCAACTACATTATAGCCTCTCGACACTAACTCCATATACTACCGAATACCTTCCACCAACGCTGCTAGCTCCGTCTCACTAACATATTGTCCACTAGCGAATCCAATATCAAGACAATCCACTAAGCAAGATCAACCACCAAATGGAATGTTACATTCTACCACCCTTAAAATGAACTTCGTCTTCGAAGTTTACTTACACTCATAAACATCATCATCCAACTGTCAACACCATCAAAGTATTCTCACACTCCTAAACATCACACTACTACAAGCACGTCCATGACCTTTAATAATATCAGCCACAACACAAATCCATCCTTTATTCTACACCAAGGCTCAAACTTTTAATTATACCGCAACATGTACAACCATCAAACTCTCTTTGTCGCATCCTACTTCTCTTAAGATAAGTGTTATGTCCTCGTAACCCACTAATACTAGATCCTTTTCTATACTTCCTATAATCCTCATTAGCACCGCATGTCAACGATAACCCACTATAACCTCATCACCTACAACCATTCCTATATCCAGGTCTCTCTTTCTCTAATAGTCCTCATACCTCAATTCATTCTGCACTCCATCTAATCTATACCATAAAATCCTCAGAAAAATCACCACACCAACTCTTCAACATTACCACAAAACGACATACTCCTCTATACATGCACTTATCTCCATAATCATAACTCACGATCCCCAATTTTTACACACACTCTTACTAGATCCTCAAGTTCTCTCTTTTATTATCGCTAACTCATCCACAACTTAACATGATACTAACTTCCAACACACTATACTCACTGTCCCAATAAAAGATTATGAACCACCTGCAGCTTTCAGTTCAGTACAACACATGTTCCATAAATCCCTTGCCATTACTATGTCAAGCACTGCCTCCTCTAAAAGAAGTTCAAAAGTACTTTAACAACCTCTCGCAGCTGTGTCCCATCAACAGAATATTACTAAACCATGACAACAACGGAAACATACCCAACTCTCTTTCATATCATACTCTACCCTCACTCCCAAGCCGAAACTAACAGGAAACAGAAGTAAACAAAACAAGAATCTATATAACTGGTATACACTTTCGAAAACTCGTCTCATAAGTATCCCGTCTACTCCACCAGAACCGATGACAGCATCACAACACCGCCACCAACAGCCGCACCGCAACGCGAAAATACCGTGCCCGGATCACCACCCGAGGCACAACAACCACATCGATAGTCATCACAACTTATACAATCCCATAAACACTGACTCGGTATAACTTCTTGGACAAGAAAACTTCCTCAAAACTGCTTTACTAGATCACAAGGCAACATATTACACGGAATAAACAGATAAGAACCTCATGAATATCATCCATACCTTTACACGGAATAAACATATATCATGATTACACATACAAGTATAACTAGCCATGCTAGATCACCCAAAATATCACTTTTGAATATCATTCCATTAGGTTACCGTACCCAACATATATTACGGAATATTTAGATAACAGCTTTATGACAATCACATTATACCACCATGCGTGAGGTCATAACCTCACATAAACACTTACACAAATCATAGATATATAATCGAATCTAACTAACCAATCCCGATCACGTAAGTTACCACCTTATAACGGTTACCTCTCGTCCGAGCTTAACTCGTATGCCCCTCATAACACATTCTCCCATTCGCGTAACCATCACCTCTTGACCAATGTAACCATCCCTGAATGGATCACCATAGGTTTTAAAATAATTAAACGGGGTCAGTTACTGCATAAACAATATAAGATAAACAACAACAGATACACAACCACAATCTCCAACATAGTCACATCACCAATCATCTAACTACACACTAAAGTGTGTAGCCCTGCCAGAATATCCATCGCTACAGATATTCCTCACCGCCAGTGGGGGACCGCAGCCGTTCCCACCTAAGCCCCGCTCATCTCCATCGAGCGAATAACCCATGTTCCTTAATGTGCACATCCCCCTTGTTACGGGAACCATAAGGGTCGAATCAAGGGCGTGAAGCCGCTCCCGAAAGTGACTCCACTTAGCCGAGGGCGTACCTCGAGAACAACAGACAATCAACCGCAACCAATTACAATATCAATGTAAAACAATGCCAATACCAATTATGATATAATCATCATTCCAATCAACCAGACAACCATCTTCTAACCATTTATACAATAACTGAGTAGGGAAACCCTACCTGAGATAAAATCACCGATCAACAATCACAAGCAGCGGATCAAAAGCGTTCCTCTACGAAATCACCTCCTATAATCACACAATTATACATTACTATCTAACAATCACAATATTCCCCAAAACCCCCAAAATATACAATTAGGGTTTTAACTAAAAATAATGAAACAACATGAAAATCATACTAGAATCTTACCCACAACACGACGGTCTCAACGGTATAAAGAACTCTGAAAAAAGACGACTCTAGCCCTTGGATCTGATAGCAACAAGAGAAGGAGAATCGACGTTGCTTTGTATTCTTTGTAAAAAGTTTAGGTTATAGGAAAAAAGTCAAAAGAACTAACGTACAAGCTTTATATATTATTTCACGCATTGTTATCAAAACCCGGCAAAAACCCGTATAAAACCCGACTTACTCAATCGAGTGCCCCCTACTCGATCGAGTGACACCGACTCGATCGAGTACCTATCAGACAGTATACTGGTTCGTAACTAAGACTCACTTACTCGATAGCGTACCCAAAAGTACATAAAACCGTAGTATTACATTAGGTGGGAACGGCTGCGGTATCCCACTAGTGATGTGGATTACTGGTGGCAGCCGTAATTTGGCAGGGCTAGACCTTCAGGCTAGTCAGGTGATTGGTGATGTGATTGTATTAGAGAATTGTGTCTGTGTATTATTGTTGTATTGTCTTATATCGTATATGAAGTAACTGGCCCCGTTTAATTGTTTTAAAAACTGTGGTGATCCATTCGAGGATGGTGATCAGTTATTGAGCAGGTATGATTTAGATGCATGAGGGGTTAGCTGGGCATGAGTCACCACGAGTCATTTTGGAGTCTTCCGCTGTTGTGTCGAACATGTATTTACTTTAGTTGGTTTGGTTTTTGGAACAGTTGTATCGTATTTTATAGTTTTGGCCTTTGGTATGTAATCACTTTAAACTTATTTATTTAAATTAAGTTCTTTGATAGTCTATTTGATATACATTGCCTCGGCTAACCGAGATGGTAGCACTCTCATGCATTAGGTGGTCTTAGTAAGGCACTTTGGTGTATGAGGGCGCTACAAAGTGGTATCAGAGCGACGATTTTGAACCTGTAACTAATAAATCTAACAAAATTAGCGAGTTAAACTAAAATGAACCCGGGTAGGAGCTGTTAGGAGCTAATGCAAAGACTTGGGAGACGTCCTAAAGTCGCGAACTCGCCCTACAACTTTGAACTGGTCACTATGGGGTGTCATGGGATTACTATGTGTTTATTAATGTTCATATTAATATGTTGGATGGATGATATGTGGTTGAACGGAGGATGTGATAAAAAAGATGAAGTTAATTGTTTATGATAATATGATTTTGGTTAAGCATGTTGGATGGTGAAATGATTTATAATGTGGCCATATTAGTAACGTGTGAATATGTGGTGTTGTGTTGTATACTATGTTTTGGTTTTGACGAAAAATTAAAAAGTTAAAGGCATGCGGGTAGTTAGAAACGTCAGCATGACTCGATCGAGGGGAGGTAACTCGATCGAGTAGGGTGGACTCGATCGAGTGGCTAAGCTCGATCGAGTGGGTATGCGACAACGTTGGGCAGTAGCTGCTGTTTTATGCAACTCGATCGAGTAAAGGGAGTACTCGATCGAGTGGGGGCTACTAGATAAAGTACGTATGTAATTGCAAACATTTGACATTTGATAGCTTGAACTCAATTTGACATTTTTGTGCTCATTCCCTTTTTATTGACAAAATATGATGATAGAAGTGAAAGAACGGTTGCATGGCTTTAACGGTCACTTTGGAATAAACGGTAGCCAAGGAGCTCTCACACCACAAGGAACTCTTGACTAGGCCTTGTTAATAACATATTAATCTCATTAATTTACATATTCATATATGAATAGATTTATTTAGTCATAAAATAAATACAAGATCTTATGCATGCAAACTAAAACAAGATAAAAGAAGAAATCGTCAATCTTACAATGGGATTTCGGATATTAGGGCACCAACAAATTCACCTATTTGTTAGTTCTTGAGCTTCCTTATAATGGATGAACAAAAGGTCCAAAATAGAACCTCTCTCAAAAGTATATACCCAAAGAAATCCCTTAATTACTAATATTATTATCATCTAGTAATAATATAAGTCGTACTATAAAATTGACACAAAAAAAATATTTTGTATTTTCTCTTGAATATTTTCGGCCAAGAGGAGAGATTTTGAGATTTTATTTCTCTAAGTTTTTCACAAATTGTAGAGAGAAAATTATATTTCTTACACTAGAAATATCATATAAAGTAGTATGAATAATAATGGAAAAACTCTATAATTCCCTCTTAGAAAACCGGTGGGGAGGGGTGGTGGTGAGCCAATGCATGGTGCTCATTTTCTTCCCAAGAAAATAGGCTTGCATGGCTAAAATTAGGTAGCTAATCATTTTGTTTTCCACTTAAAAATAATTAACACAATTTAAACCTTATACTCCCTCTAATTTTCGGCACATATGACATAAAATGGAAGGTCCATTTTATTTTGTCATTTGTCAATTGTAACATATGTGACATGTTACTTGACTTATGAAATTGTAATGTATTTTTAACATATTAAAAATCAACATACTCATAAAATATGTCATATACAAAATCGACTAGTAATTCGTAATTACTTGTACCAAAACGGTTTATCAAATTATAAATTACAACGTCTTGTATTTATAATAAATTATTCATTCAATTTCAATTTCAATTTGTTTCGTAAACAAAAATTTTATCTAATTAATAAAACAATTCGATTACTTAGACCGTATCTAATATAATCGAATTATAATAAGACACGTTAATCTCACTCACAAATCATCCGTCAATTTTAAGCAATTTAATTAACTCGTATCGGCATACGATTAATTAAATAATCAATTAAGGGTATTTCCCTATAGGTATGACCGAAGGGGATCAACTGATCACCACCGTCGCACGACAGTAATGTCAAACTCTAGTCAGCCAATCATTACCGATATGTGTGGACCAGTTGACTGTAAAATATTACATCCCACATGTATTCTTAAAATGAGATTTAAACATGTGATCATTATGATCGTGATTGTGATCGCATTATTGTCGGAGGACACTTATTCCAACAATCTCCCACTTGTCCTCGACAAGTGTGCGTCACCAATTCTCTTGTCCTATTACTATCTCCCACTCAATGCAAGGTCTCTTTCAGGTCGTACTTGCAAGTGATCATATCGAGAGTGGTTTCCTCGATCTGGAGAATAACTGATTGACCAGAATTATCTACCATAGTTACCTTCCGAGCGTGGCCACGCATTTCCAGTTCATTACTCCTCGAGTGGCCCTGAGATATTTTTTTAACCCTGACAAGGGGGTGGACAATTCCTATCGCACTATTCCCTTCGACTAGCCACAACCATCATAACCTAAAATATGCCCATTTGACCCCATTTACGAAGGTCGTAGTAACATAAATCAAAGTTAATCTGAAACTGTGCCACCTTAGGCGAACAGTCTTTAGTCAAAAGAATCGACTCATTAGAATGCTATAGTAGCTCTCGGCACGACCAGGCTATATAAATTTGCCAGAACTCTATAAGCGGTCATAAGGCCCGACAAAGTGTTCCCAACAGTCTGCCTATGTGATCGACTAGTCATCTCACATGACTCTATGGCACTTGAACTTGCCATCAACCGCATCACACTCTAGTCACTTCGAGACGTCACCTCATACAAGTGACTATGGGCGAATACCATGTTAATCCGGGTTCACTTTAACGGGGTTCAATATTGTCTCTACAGCCCGTTTGGGTGTAACATAGTATAAAACGAGTTTTCAGATTTAAAAACTCGAACGACAAATGTGATTATCACATATGAATAGTCAATACCTGATTACTACTTCATATTTTTATAATCCATTTTCATCTTATATGTAGTTGTTCATCTCAATGCAATTGAAATGACATATGACATGACTCATCATGTTAAGCCTATGAGAAGGCTTTGGTTAGTAGGTTTTATCAACTTCTTGTACCTTACTCAACCTTACTACATACTCGTTTTCCTTTGTAATGTATACATTTGCATTACAAAACTTTCTGAGTACGTGTCTAGATCCAATCTAGACATAAGCTCTCTAGCCTTAGAATAGCTCCCACTGTTTTCACAGTGTGCGGGATCCATCCTCTTGCACATCTCATGATTGCAAGTGTACTCAATTTCCGTTATAAGTATCTCTCATTGTCCTTTATTGCCTAGAACGATTCTAATAAATGCATTTCTTAAATAACATAGCCACAATGGTTCCTTAACCATCTTTAGGTGTTTTGAATACGGTTTTTGTCCGAAACCTTATACAATCTCAACAGTCATTAGTGTATGCCCTTACACAAATTAGTGAATTGCATCAAAACACTTAACTTTACACCCTTAATGCTTCTATAAGCACTTAAGGATAATCTATATGGCTATTTGATAACTATTACTTAAATTCGATTTTGAAACAATTCATCATACTCAAAGTATATGAAGTGTTATACATCATTACTCATTTAATTGATCCGGCAGCGGAACCAAATGGAATCAATCAAATATGTTCAACTCAATTGAACTAATCATGAATCTTATCAACATAAACTTCTTATTTGACGCTAATATCATGTAGATTTATCTTCATAAATCCGGATATTAAAGTTTTATTATAATACTCCAAAAGTCTTAAATCATTCCCAATGATCTATATGTCATCCACATATAAGACTAATTAAAATTACCGTAACTCCCACTAAACTCTATGTATAAACACAACTTCTCGACTTATCGAGAAAAGTTTTATAACATGATCAAAACATTGATTCCAACTCATTGATGTCCTACTTAAAACCCTCTCTTAAGTTTCACATTATCTTAGGATTGCATGAATCTATAAAACTCATGGCATGTATTGAATACATTCCTTCTAATTGAAGAAGTGGGTTTTTGGATTCACTCGTTATATGTATATCATCATAATGAAACACAATCCCTAAGAAGATCCAAATAGACTTAAGCGTTTCAACTAGTGCAAAACCTTTTGCCACCAATCAAGCTTTGATATCTAACAATTCACTTAGAATTTATTTCGGATTTTCATGGCTCTAAGCCTTGTATTGAGTTGTGACTTAAACACTCTCATGTAAGTCATATGTTCATTACTTTCCAGAAGTAATTAACTTGAATCAAACAATTTCTTTATAAGTTGCAAGCTCTTTACTTTCTAAAAGTAACACTAATTCATCACCTTCAACAAGTGATGACTTTAACCTCCTAGGTTTTGAAGAAACAACGTCTTACACAAAACGTCTCATGTAGCCAAGAAAGACCAGTTTCTTGCGACATAACATTCTTTGTGACTCTTGAATAATTCTTTGTGGCTCTTAAAATAATTCTCCCACTCTGTCTTCTAGAAATAAACTTGTATTCTAGAAAGACAGCTTCACGAGCCACAAACTCGTCGTACTCGTGATTATAGTAAGGAAAAATAAGCATTTGTTTCTTTTGAAAACTTACAAACATGGTACCCTACCATTTCATATCTCATATGATTCGTTTTAGATTTAGTGGAAAAATAATTTAGACAAAATGGTAAAATCCCCAAAAGGATCAAGTAACTCAAAGTAACTTGATTAAAGTTCAAACTATATCGAATAGGGTTTGATTTCTTTATCCAACCACACATTATCCCATAATGTGTGCTAAGAGAGATTAACTTGTGATACTATATCACATTTTATTTGGCTTATATCAAAGTCTTCACTTTGATAATCCCATCGCGACTAGATCGTGATTTATGGAACTCTTTGAACTTCTTCAAAGATTTCTCTATTTACCTTATTAAGTGAACACATTAGTGTCGACTTAAATTGTTGGTAAAAGAAAATGATCAACCTATTTTGGATCAATGATTTACAACCTCTATCTCCTTTTCAATCAAAAAGCACGAGACATCTTGCTTCGAATACAAGATACGCATATACCATAAGATTAACAATCTAATGGTTTCAAGAGTACTCGATAACTCTTTGCGTTCATCATTCCAGAATTTAAGGTTTAATCTTGGGATACCAATTTGAGTCTTGCATCATCTACATGATGTATCATTCTAGTTTGGTTTAGAATATATTCACCTTGATAATGGGCTAGCCATACATCAAATCGTGGTGTATAGGGTCACAAAAGTAAAACCTCTTTTGTATCTTAACAAGATTATATTCTTATTCAAATTTTATGCACTTAATAGTCATAATTAAGTACAACTTTAAACCCAAAACTAGATTGAGTACACAATGACTCTATCTCTCAACATCATTTGTTGCTAGTCATCATGTCATAATCATCTTTATGTATCGAATTCAATGATGAAAACCACCACCGGTTTCTAATATTGACGAAGTAGTACTAGCAAAATTTATGTCAATCAAATAAACATTTATAGAAGAAAGTCTCATTAGATGTCCCACACTAACTTGCTGAATCTTCAATAATTTGGGGTAGTTTGCTTTCTAGCGTCCAACATTTAAGACAATGGAAACTTTATCGGTCGGGATTGATAGGTTTAGTATCGTTATTCTCAATAACTTTACTTTTAACATTACCTTGTATCAATTCCATTCTAATTTTACTTCTTTGAACCTCGTCCTTTTCTTAACGGTTAAGAGAATGCTCCCACTCATTTCAATGAGTCTTTGCTTAGAGAAGCAAAATTGAATTTTATGAAGACTACTCTTTAATTCATTCGTTTAGTCTTAAAACTTTCATTGAAGTGGTTGCGGTATTCTGGTCAATTTTGATTTCCTACAAATCTAGTTACTAAAATGATTTAACGTTTCAAAGTACTTAACTCAATTAAGCATATGAGAAACCATTCATTGTAAGTAGATATGTTAGTCGAAAATCAAAAACCCTTTTGATCACGAATAACTTTTATCTATACTCTTCATAAGAGATCCTTCCATTGGATAACACGAGGTTTTAGAAGAAAAATCATATTTGTCTTTAGTTACGATGTTTTAATGGAGATTTGAAATAAAATCGAAATTATATCGTATAATTTGAGGTAAAGAAATAGAACAATACGATAACGGAATAATGAAAATAAAAACATTTATCGTTATAATAATACTTGTAAATAATTTAACAAGTAAAGCATTTACATAGTGACCTCTACCCAACTATGATAAATGATTCCAAGATCAAAATTCATCTTAACTTGGGCACGGTGTAGCCGATTCATCCCTTATCAATATAACTCGGTGGATTAACTCTTTAATCGATTCTACTTTTAGAACTCTTGGTCGATAAAATTACATTAATATTTATCTTTAGCCCAAAACACATCCGGCTATGGTCGAGAATACTTTTGTTGAGTTCAACCCAAATTTCGAATAAATGTGTCCATGATCCAAATCCACATTAACTTGGGCACGGTGTAGCCGATTCATCTCTTATCAACATGAATTCGGTGGATAGACATTTATCACCCACTTCCCCTACGTAACAAGGTTTGTACCCCGGTGTGGCCGAGCGCACTCCCTCACGAAATAGGTTTTCATGGTTTCTACTTTTTGGTAAGGTTAAGTCTCAATTGTTTATTTTAGCGAGAGGTCATGTCAATTTATTATCTATCACGTTTTAAGTGAACTAAAGCGGTGAACTACGATAATTGTAATTGACACGGTCGATAAACTCGATTTAAAAATGCATGTTTAGTTATGGCGATTTAGCGATGCAGGCAACATATAAATAAAATGCAAAGCATAAAATAAAATCCTAGTATGGCCATCCTAAAATAGTAAATCTAATAAACTATTACAAATTCGGAAACCAACTCCTTTGGTCCCTTGAACTTCGGTCTTGGCACGCACTTTAAGGCAACACTTTCTTTGATCCTTCTCGAATGGCACCGTCTTCAAGGAACTCCGGAATAATTAAATTACAAAATGAATTACATAATTTCCTATTATACTTTTGTAATTAAAAATAAATCTATTAAATTACAAAACAGTGATACGAGATCACAAAAATTACAACCAAATCGATATTCCCATACATTTCGGGTAATACCAATTAAAACTAAGGCCATACTAAGTAAAATTACATAATTCAAAAGTTACATAAAATTAAAATATGACAATCATAAATAAAATGCAGCATTATAATATGTATGAACATGCTAGATTTTATGCTAAATCACCTTTAAAGAGCCAATATCGTATATTTATCGGTTTTCATGGATTTGCGTGATTATATCTTGTTAAAACCACAATAATTACATAAATTCATATTTATGTACAAGTTAATTACCCTAAACATATTAGGACTCAAAAATTAGTCTCCACTAACATTTTGACAATAATTAACCTTGATTTCTCAATATTGTTCATAAATGGACCCAAAAATACAAAATTATGCTATAAACTTCAAATTGAATTATAAAAATTTCAAATAATTTCGAAATTTGAAATTTAAACTAATGAACATTCTGGAAAAATACCATGACACTCATAATGTTCAAAACTTAGGTTAAAAATTTCGAAATATTATGGAGAAAAACAATGTTGCGGTTTATCGATTTTAACAAATATGACCATAAAAATATGAGAAAAATTATATTCATAAACTTTTCACTTTTAGATCTGAAATATATGATAAAATGCAACATGTGACGTTTTTCCTTTAGTCATGAAGTATGTTTTAGCATTATTACTAATTATAGTCACTATTTATGTGATTTTTCATCAAAAATTCATAAATCATGCAAAAAGACTTCATTATAGCCAAATATTTTACACACATCTTGTAAAATTTCATGTGACAACATACTAAATTTTCATGACCAGATTCGAAATATAACTCATATTAACCTATTTACCCATTTAAATACGATTTTAACTTATAAAATTCATATTTCGAGCAAAACAACATATTTTAACATGAAAATTTACAGGACATCGGTAGATAATATATGTGAAAACATATCCAAAAATCACTGGAAAATTGGAAGTTTAGCTATTTTTCGTCCAAAAATAACATTTTTATCATAAAAATCACATTTTAATGCCAATAATATATAAAATGAACAATAAAATCCATAAATAAACCAAAATGTCCTAAAAATCACTTAGGACCAGAAACTTTTAACATGCAAAGTTATTTTTAGGTTTATCTTCATAAATCCAAATTAATTAGTTTTGTATGTTAATCTTATAACTCGGAAAAACCATAAACCGATTTGCATGCAAACAACCTAAGGCGCTCTGATAGCACTTGTTAATAACATACTCCCTCCATACCACACCAATGGTAACATGGACACACTTTTCTCCTCACAAAAAGTGGGTCCATGTTACCATTGGTGTGGTATGGAGGGAGTATTAATCTCATTAATTTACATATTCATATATGAATAGATTTATTTAGTCATAAAATAAATACAAGATCTTATGCATGCAAACTAAAACAAGAGAAGAGAAGAAATCGTCAATCTTACAATGGGATTTCGGATATTAGGGCACCAACAAATTCACCTATTTGTTAGTTCTTGAGCTTCCTTATAATGGATGAACAAAAGGTCCAAAATAGAACCTCTCCCAAAAGTATATACCCAAAGAAATCCCTTAATAACTAATATTATTATGATCTAGTAATAATATAAGTCTTACTATAAAATTGACACAAAAAAAATATTTTGTATTTGCTCTTGAATATTTTCGGCCAAGAGGAGAGATTTTGAGATTTTATTTCTCTAAGTTTTTCACAAATTGTAGAGAGAAAATTATATTTCTTATAATAGAAATATCATATAAAGTAGTATGAATAATAATGGAAAAACTCTATAATTCCCTCTTAGAAAACCGATGGGGAGGGGTGGTGGTGAGCCAATGCATGGTGCTCATTTTCTTCCCAAGAAAATAGGCTTGAATGGCTACAATTAGGTAGCTAATCATTTTGTTTTCCACTTAAAAATAATTAACAAAATTTAAACCTTATACTCCCTCTAATTTTCGGCACATATGACATAAAATGGAAGGTCTATTTTATTTTGTCATTTGTCAATTATAACATATGTGACATGTTACTTGACTTATGAAATTGTAATGTATTTTTAACATATTAAAAATCAACATACTCATAAAATATGTCATATACAAAATCGACTAGTAATTCGTAATTACTTGTACCAAAACGGTTTATCAAATTATAAATTACAACGTCTTGTATTTATAATAAATTATTCATTCAATTTCAATTTCAATTTGTTTCGTAAACAAAAATTTTATCTAAGTAATAAAACAATTCGATTACTTAGACCGTATCTAACTTAATCGAATTATAATAAGACACGTTAATCTCACTCACAAATCATCCATCAATTTTAAGCAATTTAATTAACTCGTATCGGCATACGATTAATTAAATAATCAATTAAGGGTATTTCTCTATAGGTATGACCTAAGGGGATCAACTGATCACCACCGTCGCATGACAGTAATGTCAAACTCTAGTCAGCCAATCATTACCGATATGTGTGGACCAGTTGACTGTAAAATATTACATCCCACATGTATTCTTAAAATTAGATTTAAACATGTGATCATTATGATCGACAGTTGTGATCGCATTATTGTCGGAGGACACTTATTCCAACAGGCCTTAGTCCATGGGTCAAAGGATACTAGTATGACACATCTTAGGGTGTCTTGAGAGTTTTCTAGCAAACAAAGTATCAAGGAGATAAATTTTCTACAAGGGTCTTATATACACTTGTCAAGCTTCCCAAATAGGCATTTTCACAAAAGTTTCTAAAATGCAACTCCATGCCATGATGCAAATAACATATATACATCTCTAATGCATATGCTTCTATAAACTAAAATGCCATGTAATCTAGATGCAAACTCTTAGCAACACATTGGTTCATACCGCCTCAATCAAAATATAGCCACATTGTCATTACCATATAAAAAGGAGGAAGGAGATTGGGAAAGATCATACCATGCGGTCTTCTATTTCCTTCGTGCCTAGAATGTGGCGTAGTCAATCTAATGTGATAAGAGTGACAAACAAACAAACAAATATATACAATATATACAATTCTACAATACAAAGGAAAGAACATGTTTTTTGGAATTTTTAAATTTTCAATTTTTTATGGATTTTGTTTTTATGAAATTAAAGAATATATTTTTTGAGTTTTTCGAAATTTTTCAATTTTTATGTATTTTGGAATATAAATTCCCATCCCCCACTTTATTTCGGACATTGTCCTCAATGTACATGTAGAAATAGGAATGAAAAGAAAATTCATGTTTTTGGGTTTTTAAAGTTTTTTTTTGGAAATTGTGTAGGATTCAATAATCTCTTATTAGACCCATATAATAACTAAGTGTTTATTAGTTTAGTCATAAACTAAAAGGAACTTATGCATGCATAACAATTTAAATAAAAGAGAAGAAATTTAGACATTCTTACAAAGAGGGCCGAATTGGTTTATACTAAATTGGTCTCCTTCCAAATTAGTCTTCTTTAAGAAAATCCAAATGCTCCAAGAAAACCCTTAGATCCAATGGTAGGATTTACTCCTCAAGGATATGTACCAAGATAATCACCCTTAATACTAATTTATATATTAACTAGATATATTAAATTAGTGACCTTTAAAATTAATCTTATTATTATATCTATTACTACTTTTTTTTTTTTTTCAAAAAATTATCATTTCATTTCATTAAGAAATAAATTACAATAAGGTTTTGCAAAAGCTATCCACTAGAAAAAACAACAACTATACAATGTTAATTACACAAACTCTCCTCTATGACTCTATACTGAGAGTGATGCTTCCACATAAGCATTCGGACAATGACAAAAAACTTGATTCTCCTTACAATCCCAAGTACAGTACGAGAGTATCCTTGAAAAATTCTGGCATTTCGTTCAGTCCAAATCTGATGTACAGAGGTAGTAAGGGACATATCAAACCAAGCTATCTGCCAGTCCCTAGCTCCTTTGAGAGGAAAAGTCAGCTCATCTTTAAGGGAGAGACCAGACCTCATGTGACCCATCCATGCTAGAACCTGGTGCCAAACAGAAGCAGAAAAGGAACATCTAAAGAACAGATGGCCTTGAGACTCCTCTTCATGATCACAAAGAGAGCATCTGTTGACAAATTGCATACCCCTAAGCTTGAGGTTATCAATAGTAGCTAGTTGATTCTGAACAGCCATAGAGCAAACAATTCTATGTCCAGGAATAATTCGAGAGTGTAAGAGACCTTTCGTCCAAGAACCAGCAGGAGGAGCATTCCTGAAAAAACCATAAACCTGCTGTAGTGTTAATTTTGAACCAGATAGCCAACCATGAATGAGGTGCTGAGCAGCAGAGATTGAACTAGATAGCTCAACCAATCTGTCTCTAGTTGCTAAAATACTCTTGAAACTGGATGGATAATGAACTTTAGAAGAAATATGCCAAATGTCCTCATGCTTTAGAATATAATTCTGTACCCATCTACTCCATAACCCCTGATCAGAAACAGAAATAGAGCAGATCCATTTGCTCAAGAGAGTAATTCTAAGCTTCCAAATCTTTGATGTTAAAGCCACCAGAAGACCATGGAGAAGAAATATGGTGCCAACTTTTAAAGACCATCCTTCTGGAACCCATTGGGATACCCCAGAAGAAATCCTTACAAAGTTTATTAATATGAGCAATCACAGTTCTAGGAAGAAGAACAGTAGAACACCAAAAATTCTCAAGGCCAAAAACAATAGAGTTGATTAGCTGCAATTTACCAGCATAAGACAGAAAACAGTTTGACCAGTGAGCCATTGCTTGCTGGATTTTGATGATGATAGTGTCAAACATGTCACTGGTTAGTCTGGAAGTGTGCAAGGGGAGTCCTAAATACCTGAAGGGAAAAGCTCCCTCAGAAAACCCAGTAGAACTAAGGATAAGGTCTTTGACTGGTTCAGAGACACCACCAAAATAAATGCTAGTTTTCTCAGTGTTAGCATGTAAACCAGAAAGGAGAGCAAACTTTTGAAGAGTATCAGAAATAGCAGAAACAGAAGGAACATCTCCTCTAATGAAAATCATTAAATCGTCAGAAAAAATAAGATGGGTAAGCCTGATCTTGTTTCACTTAGGATGATAAGAAACCTGAGGTTGGTCACAAATTCTTCTGAGATAACGAGAGAGAATTTCCATACCAAGGACAAAGAGATAAGGAGACAAGGGATCACCTTGTCTAATGCCACTCCTGCCTTGAAAGAAACCAGTAAGTTCACCATTAATCTTAAGAGAAAACCAGGGACTAGAGATACATCCCATGATCCATCCTCTAAATTTAGGAGGAAAACCCAGGAGCAGCAAAGTATTAGAGATAAAAGACCATTGCAAAGAGTCAAATGCTTTTCTAATATCAACTTTAATCAAGCAACGGGGAGAAACCTTTTTCCTGCTGTATCCTTTGACTAAAGCCTGGGAAAGCATTATGTTTTCAAAGATGCTTCTATTTGTAACAAAGGCAGCTTGCTCATTTCCAATAAGAGAAGGGAGGACCTTCTGAAGTCTGTTGGCAAGGATCTTGCTGATGACTTTATAAAACACAGTACAGCAAGAAATGGGTCTGTAATCCAGAACAGAACTAGGGATATCCTTCTTAGGAATAAGGGAAAGGATAGTTGAGTTGGCTTGCTTAGGCATAAAGCTAGTTTTAAAGAAGCTATGAACTGCTTTACACAAATCCAACCCTACAATGGCCCAAGTAGATTTAAAAAAACCAGCAGAGAAACCGTCCATACCTGGACTACTATTGCTATCCATACTAAAGACTGCATCCTTGACTTCCTTTAAAGAAATGAAAGCATCAAGGGCAGTGCTATCAGCAGGAGAAATGGAAGCACCTTCAGCTAAGACAGCATCACTAAGAGGGTGAACAGATGATTCATGACCCAATAAACTCATATAGTATTCCTGGAAAGCTTTGTTGATGTTATTAGGCTCAAAATGAAGATGTCCAGACATATCTTTTATGGCACCAAGCTGTTGCTGATGCTTTCTTGCAGAGATTCTAGTAAAGAAATATTTAGAACTACTATCATCATCCTGAATGTGTTTAATCTTAGCTCTTTGTGCCAAGATGCTAAGTTCAGCAGCCTTGAGTTTGCTATACTCCTGAATTTTAGCTTTCTCCTCATGAATAAGATCAGTAGAGAAAGGATCTTTGGCCAAATTAGCTTGACAGTCAGTCAGGCCATTCTTAGCCTCCTTGACTCTAGCAGAAATGCTAGTGAAGTCTGATTTGTGAATCTGAGAGAGAGCATGCTTAACAGACTTAAGTTTTTCAAAAAAACAAATGATGGGGCTACCTTTTTTATCAGTTTTCCAAGCCTCAGCAACAGTTCTAATATAATCAGGGTGATCAATCCAACCATTCAAAAAACTAAACCTCTTCTTGATCTTCCTATCATCAGAAATATAGACAATGACAGGGGAGTGGTCAGAAAGACCAGATTCAGAGAAATGAGCAAAAGAATTAGGTAGAGAAGAGATCCAGCCAGGGTTGACTAAGACCCTATCCAGTTTGAACAAAACTCTAGAAGAGGGCTCTTGCTTATTAGTCCAAGTTAAATCACAACCAGTGCTAGTAATATCCTCAAGATGGCAAGAAGAAAGTCATTGATTAAAAGAAGTCATTTCATGCAAAACAGGAGGGTTATTGCTAAGCTTTTCAGAGGGGTCCCTGACCACATTAAAATCCCCAAGCACAATCCAAGGGTCATCAATGGAAATGCTATGCAAGCCATCCCATAGCTGCTCCCTAACAATTGCATTATTACTGCCATAGACCATGCTTATAAAGAAGACCAGATTAGATTCAAAATGATGAACTTTGAAATGAATGAACTGAGCTTCAACAACTTTATTCAGAATAGCAGTTGTCTTTGGGTTAAAAAACACCCAAATTCTCCCATTATAATGTTTACTATAATTGCAAACAGTAATCCAATCCTTGAATTTAGCCTGAATAATTCTGGAGGCTTTATTATGCTTAACTCTAGTTTCTAGAAGAGCTAGAATATCAAGTCTATTGTTCCCAAGAAAATCTTTGACCTCACTATGTTTTATAGGACAGTTGAAACCTCTTATATTCTAAGAAGCAATCTTCATAGAGAAAGAGGAATGGGGGTGGAGGAAACACAAGGAACTTTGGGACCACTTATAGAACATCCTGAGTGCATATCAGACCTGATATCAGGAGGGATTGACTCAGCAGGAGAAATCTTTTGGCCTAGTGTGGAACATCCTGAGCCTGAAATCTCACCCTGAGTATCAATCCCATCCTGAAGCAAGTCAGAAGTACCACCTAGTTCAGCAGGTAAAAAAGGGAGCACAATGTCATCAATTATCTCACCAGGCTCCAGTACCTGATAAGCATTAGAAACAGGAACTATATTTATTTCCTGAAAATGGACCTTCTGGGATGAGTCCAGTTCAGCAGAATCAACATTATCAGTAGAAGGATGCATTTCCAGAGATCCAGAACATACTGAGTGAAGAACAGGCTCCTCAGAATGGGGTGCCCTGGTAGGAGAGGAACTCAGACCTAGCCCATGGCATTCTGAGTCATGAGTCCCTTCCCCTTAAACCTCCTTCCTCTGAGAGTCAAGTCCTACACCTAGTTCTGACCCAGGATCAGAATCTTGCTGGTTTTTCTTGAGCCATTTACAAGTACTACTTTTATGCCCCAGTTTACCACAATCAGAACAATAAAAGGGAACCCACTCATACACAATTTTCTGAGAAATTTGCCCTAAGAAAGGAGTATTGATCACAACCTGGTCAACAAAATCCTTAGAAACATCAATTTCCACCATGACTCGAGCAAATGAAAGTTTGTCTTTGTTGGTAGTAGCAAGGTCAGCAAATAGAGGTTTACCAAGCTTACTAGCAATTTTACTTAGAACCACATCAGACCAAAGATAAGGGTCAAGTCCAGGAAACAAAATCCAAACTGGAACCTTAGCCACAGTTTCCATTTCAGAGGAGAAAGTAGGAGACCAAGGCTTTAAAATAAGGGAATTACCTCCTATCATCCAAGGACCTTGCCTAAGCACATTAGTCATGGATTCCTGAGAATCAAATCGAAAAGCAAACCACCCCTTCTTATAGTATTGAACTATAGGGAGAGCAATAGAGCCCCAAGACTTAGTGACAAATTCCTGGACCACAGTTAGAGAAGGCTTGGCACCAATAACATGTCCCATAAGGGTAAATTCCCAAATTTTCATTTCCTTAACAAAATCAGATTGTTCAATCTCAATTTTATCTGATTCAGCACTGTTAGGACAGTAATACAGACTCATACCAGCATTAAATGGAGGTTTAACCACATGTGACCATTTTTTCCCTAATTTAGCAGAAATTGGAGAAGATTGTACCGGAATTGAAGGAGAAACATTATTAACCACAGTATTACTAGTCGTATGAACAGATTGAACATTTCTGGGAACAGAATTCACAATAGGAATAGAAGAAATAGGAGTATTAACAGCAGAAACAGTAGCATTTGATCGAGACAATTGAGGATCACCAATTGGAGTAAAAATCATAGGGGAACGAGAAGAAGAAGGTTTACCAGCCGAAAGACGAGCATCAATGGCGGAAACAATCAAATCGTTCACCGTACCCGATTTCGCACCCAAATGAGAAGAATTATCCCCCAAAAATCCATCCATATCGCCATGAGAGCTATCAATAGGAAGCTTAGTAGCTGAAGTAGCTAGGGTTGTCCGAAGTTTAGCAATGCGTCCTCTAGTTCTCGCCATTAATGGCTAAGAAATCATCGAAAAAACAGAGTAAAAAAAGTTTGTTATAGAGAGAGGAAAAAATTTTAGAGAAAAAGTTTTAGAGAGAGAAAAAGTTTGTACGATTTTAATTATTTTATGAACAAATTTGTAATCTAAATATAAGATTTTGAACAACTTTGTTTTCTTTTCTAAAACTCAATTTTAGAGAGAAGAAGAGAAGAGTAAGAAGTTGAGTTGTGTAAGAATGAATAATATGTATCAAAATAAGAAGATAAAACTCTCCTCATTTTCATAGGGTGGCCGGTTTTGGTCTTGGGTAGGATGCCCAATGTTTTTTTTCAATTTGCTCTTCACAAGAGACTAGGTATGCAACCCTATATTAGTAGGGTATGATTGTGTTCCCCTTTAATTAAATAAACAAAACACAACCAACCCCATATCCACCCATTTACACGGCACCAATACATAAAATGGGTCCATTTTAAGTTTGTCAATTGTCAATTTGTATAGTGTGATATATTGGACATGTTACTAGACATGTTATTAAATAATGCATTTTTAACTTATTAAAAGTCATTATATTAACAAAATAAATCACATACAAAAATCAACTAGTAATCCATGATTACAAGTACTTAAAATGGGTCATAGAATTATAAATCACAACAACTTGTATTTATAATAAACCATTCATTCTTATTTTAATTGCTTCATAAACAATAAATAAATCTAAGTAATAAAAAAATTTAATTACTTAGTACGAATCTTATTTAATCGAATTACAATAAGATACGTATTCTCACTCACAAAATCATCCGTTCAGTTTTTAAGGAATTAATTAACTTGTATCAACATACAATTAATTAATTAATCAATTAAGAGTGTTACCCTAGAGGTATGACCTTAAGGGATCAACTGATCACCACCGTCATACAACAGTAATGTCAAACTCTAGTCAGCCAATCATTACCGATTAATGTGGATCAGTTGACAATAAAATATTATTTTCCCTCAGCATTCTTAATATGAGATTTAAACATGTGATCGCATTATTGTCGAGGACACATACTCCAACACATTGAAGTACAAATGCAATGATATGATATGAATGAATGCATCCTCTAAGTAAATACAATTCTATATGACATATATAACAAATGAATGCAATCTAAACTACACTTAAATGCATGTTCTCTATTAAGCTATGATCACCTATGATCAAACCTCCTCAAACCGATTTAAGCACTATTTCTAGTGTAGAAAGGAATAGGTTTGGTAATTAGTGACTATGCATGAATGCAAGTCTATTGCAACTAACTATATGAGACATGTGAGATATATTACAATGCAAACTATACTATATGAACTAATTAACTAATATGCAAGGGTGATATGAAATATTTTACAAATGCAAGCCTATTCTAAATGATCAACTAAGATGTATGTCACTTCATGGTTTAACCTCCCCAAACCGATTTTAAACACCATTGCTAATGTAGGAAGAAGGGGGTTTAATCATGAGGTAACTACATAAATGCAACTATACATAAGATATAGGGAAAGAAAGGGTTCTTACAATCATGATTTCAATGGTTTGTATATTGTAGAAGATGAAGATGGTAGACAGGATGCATACATAGCAATGTCATGAGCCCAAAGAGAGAACAAGTGAGTTTCAGGGTCAACCCGCTCGAGTTCATATTGACCCACTCGAGTTGGTGCTTGACTCGCTCGAGTCATTTTCGACACGCTCG
This sequence comes from Silene latifolia, assembly GCF_048544455.1. NCBI lineage: Eukaryota > Viridiplantae > Streptophyta > Magnoliopsida > Caryophyllales > Caryophyllaceae > Silene > Silene latifolia. The sequence goes on from NC_133530.1 coordinate 54,019,511, forward strand.
GGTTGGGGCTTTGGAACGCTCGGGTTCTCAGGAACTCGCCCAGATTCTTAGGCAAGAAGAATTTTTTTCTTTCCTTTGGTTTCAACTCGCACGAGTTGGCCTCGGTCCCCAAGGATTGATACACGAATTGGCCCAAAGCTCGAATCCTTCATTTTCTTCATTTCTTTGCATTTCCTATCTTCTCATTTTCACCAATTTCCTTCAAAAAGCTCTATAAAAATATGAGATCCCTCCCTTTCATCTGTTATGCAATTTATTAAGTGAATTAAAATCTACACTAAATGCATATATACAAGTTAATGGTTATTGAGGAACTCCATCAAACGAAAGATTGTTGATTAACAAATTCATGTCAAAATATCACTAGCACTCAAAGCACGTAGAAGTTGGTCAAATTCTTGGCAGTGAGATATAAATAGGCATGGATAACAATACAAGATTATGCAATTGAAAAATGCCCAAGTAATAGACCGAACAATCATGTTAAGAACACTATGACAAAAATCATAAGAGATGTGATGGATGGAAGGAACATGAAATGAGTAAATTAACATATCACTCAACTCGGCCTCCTAATAGTCAAAATCACCATATTTGAGGCAAGTACTCTCGCTTTCATCCAAGGTGACTTCAATGGTGTCTCTTTGGGGTTCCCAAATGTCCTCATATTCCTCATCCTAACAAGGACCATTATCAAAGGGGTTGTCGTAACAAGGCTCACTACCAATCTCAACACAATTGTCTCCCTCTAACATGTCATCCTCAAAGGGCGAGTTTTCACTCAAGCTCACATCCATCTCACTCTCACTTTGCCCATTAACATCAAATTACATGGAAGTTGGGTTCATTGTTACACAAGAAGAGTAGGATGACGGCATCCAAGCATTAGTTTCACAATCAAGAATGTACTCCTCCTCATCATCACTTTCTTTATCTAGCGCTCCATCTTCCCAAGGAGGGGTAAATTTGTGAACATAATGGGTAGGCTCAAGGTTATAGGAAGGTGTCTCATTCTCACAAATCTCATTTTCATCATAATTTTCCTTAATAAATTTTTGAAATGTGGTATTTATCGATTCCAACATACCTTCCTTGGCTCTTTCAAAGATTTCATGTACAATTTGCTTAAGACATTCGGTGGCCATGAACTCAAGAAATTCCCGAAATTCCTCACAACTCATCTCACATACCTAACACCACTAAAGTGAAATGCTAAATTACGAGTTTCAAGGTTCATGCCATTATAAACAACACAACATGCTTCATAATTTGAAAGAGTAAAACCATGATGCCAAGCATGAGTCATATAACCTTCAAACCTTGCAATATATTTATATATATATATATATATATATATATATATATATATATATATATATATATATATATATATATATATATATATATATATATATATCAAATGACTCATTTTCAAATTGCCAAAAGGTTAAAGTAGACATGTTGAACAAATGAAATAAAGCAAGTACAATAAATAAAATTCTCAAGGAACCAAGATCCCTCAAGAAGAAGCACAACTAAAACTAGACAAAAGAACGATTCAAATACACAACACCGTCCCCGGAAACGGCGCCATTTTGATGAGCGTGTCGTTGTACGATCTCAAACACATTTATAACCAACAACTAGCATAGCAAGCAAGTCAGGGTCGAACCCAATGGACGAGGGTACTCAAATTGTTCATTCTAATTGTAGTTGCACTAGGGTGTCACGATTGGTTTGAGTTGAAGATTCTAAACTAATGAAAGCAATGAAAAATAATGAAAGGTAAAACAAGCAATAAAAACAAGGGTGTGAACAAATGATAAACAATACTAGGGAATCATGGTGAGATGAAACAAACAAGTTTCATAGATGCAAGCAATTATTATTGGTGGAATCAATTTAGTGTACATCTTACAATTCTTAGGGAAACTTAGGTCTCGGAGCCGAGTCGGTCAAGACTTTACAACACCTACAAGTCGACTTGGTTTTCCCTATTCATGGTCAGATAACATAAATGAGTCCGAGGAAGGTTTGGGTCCCGGAGCCGAGTCGGTGAATACTTTACAACACCTACAATCGACTTAATTCTTCCTAATCAACTATATGCATGGTCTAACAAGCCTTGAGTTGGTTTATGTCTTACAAGTCTTGTTGAAAGGATAAGAGAAACATGTTAGGTTGTCAATCAAGCATTTCATCAAACATGACATGTGCATAAGTTGGAAAACAATAAGCAAGCATTCAAATGATCTCATTAAGCATAAATCTTTTCCATGACTAACTCCCCCAATCCCTATTTAGGAAACTACTCACTCATTATCTTGGAAAACATGTTAACAATGGTGTCAATCATCTTAACAAGTATAAACATGATAAAAGAGTAAAACAATAAGCAATAAAGTAGAGAGTAAAGGAATTATACCAATATTAAGATGAACAAATGGAAAGGAAAGAATAATAGAAGAGAACTTGATTCATTGATTAAGAGTTGTCAATTCTCTAAATAATAACCCAATAATCGTCAATTACCCAATAAGAAATCTTGAACAATAATTAAGGAAAGTTTAAAGTGCAATTTGAGGAAAGATTAAATGCTAATCTATTCTAATAATCTACTCCTAATATAATCTAAGGGAACTTAATCTAAACTAAGTAAGCATAATCTCTTGATTATTACAAACAGAGTATATCTAGTAGTACAAGGATTAGGTTAACTAAGGGTTTAAATGACGGTTAGACCCTTTAATTAAATTTAGCATTTTGCAAGTCCTTAAGGAGCCCCACGACTCCCCATTGTGAAGACAATCTTCCTGCCGAACAATCCGCTCGATCTAGGCTAAAATCGAGCGTCCTAACCTTCAACTCGAGCGGGTTGAGCAGCAGATTCCCTTTTCTTGCTTTTATGCCTATGATGCTTATATATACTCCTTATTCCTATCATCTTTGATCATCATTCTTGCCTCCTCTTCATATTATCCATCCTAGATCATCAACAAGCTTCTTAATATGCGTGAGAGATGGGAATTCCGCCTCATTATCTCCTTTCCTACAAAACATATAAAATGCACTAGGAAAGCAAATAGGAAGCAAATGACGAATAAAATGGCTATGAAATGCTATATTAGTATGCAAAATGAGGCTTAGTTAGGGGACTAAATGTGCGTAATTATGACTCACATCAGACGGACCACACTGTGTGGGATGATGATTATCAAAAGGCATTTGAGAGAATCAAGGAGATCTTGGCTAAGTCACCTGTTTTAATGCCAGCACAGAAAGACCAGACTTTATCTCCGTACCTTACAGTAACAGAAACAACCATGGGGGCTATGCTCGCGCAAACCGTCGGAGAAGAAGAAAGAGTTATCTACTACCTTAGCATGAAGTTCTTGGAATATGAGACTAAATGTACACCTCTTGAAAAGACATGCCTCGCTCTTGTGTGGTCAACCAAGAGTCTGCGTCATTATATGCTTAGCTATTCTGTCAGAATGTACTCAAAGATGGACCCTATCAAGTATTTCAAAAAACCTATCCTAAATGGGCGTTTAGCAAGATGGCCTTAAATGCTCTCAGAGTTCGATCTCAAATATGTACCTTTGAAGGTGATTAAAGGACGAGTGGTAGCCGAATTCTTCGTAGGCAACCCAATCAATGACACCCAAGTAATAGATATATGGTCGTTTCCAGATAAAAACATTCTACAAGCAAATGTGGAATCATGGGATCTCTATTTCGATGGGGCTTCCAATCCTAGATGGTACGGTATATGGGTGTTGCTCATTTCTCCTGAAGGCGAACATAAACCAATTTCTGTCAAACTCGACTTCGAGGTTACTAATAACGCCGTAGAATATGAGGCCGACCTCATTAGTTTACAAACATCGGTCAGTTTTGGCAACAAGTGACTCCGAGTTTATAGCGACTCGTCTCATGGAAAATCCGGACTGAAAGCCTTGTACCATATCAAGCGAAGATAGATCAAGTCCATCAATTCTTCAACCAAGTTGTCTATTTGCATCTACCTCAAGAAGAAAATCAGTTTGCAGATGCCCTTACAAAACTTGCATCCTTGATCAACATGCCCGACAGCATGATGGAAATGCCATCATGCATCGAGCGACGTTCGGAACCGGCTTATGTTCACTTTCTTACCGATGAAAACAAAAATCAAGAAGAGCCTTGGTACCAAGCCATTTTGAATTACAATCTCAACGGCGAATACACGCCAAATATGGATAAAAGGGGACAGCGTGCAATACGTTTACTGGCATCTCAATATGTCCTGAGTCAAGGGGAGTTATACAAGAGAACGCCACAAGGCATCATTTTGCTTTGTCTTGATCATTCAAAAGCAAAGAAAGTTAGACCAGTCAACCACGTGACTCACCGTCCAAAACCGTCACACCCACCCCCACGGCTTAACCGTCTATCACATAGCCATTCAACCAAAAGTTTATCGCCTTCATCGTTAAATTACTACAACTAATCATGGTTTAGGGATCACATAAACTGCATATCACTAGACCTAATATTTATAATTCATATAACATCCATTCATGTAAATTAATATTTCATGCCATTAACCAATTCAAACCAATATATATAAATTCAACCAAATAATCCAATTCACTCTTTGATGCTTATTATCATCCAATTTCACCAAATAATTCCCAACAATCATGCCAAATCAGACGGCCATAGGCCCAATTATTATCACATATTACTTACCTCAATCCGCGTCCTGCAACAAGGTTATAAATTTCTATCTTAAGACAAACAATTAACCTTTAAGACAGAAAATACTTTCTAATTACCCCACTCGTTCAAATTTTTCTCAAGATGACCGGTTCAAAATCGGAAGGGCCAGAGTTTTGGTGTGAGGGGGCCCCTATTTCTTATCCCAAGCCCTAAGGGGGCTCCTAGCAGTTTCTAACAAGGTTCATTTTATTAGACAACATCGTCTCTGATACCACTTTGTAACACCCCTGTTTATTTAAGAGCCTTTACTTGGCCTTCCTAGATAAATGAAAGTGTTACCATCTCAGTTGCCTGAGGTAGTGATTACAAAGGTAAACGAAACCACAGTACTTTAAATAAATAAAACATTAAATGGCCTTATTACATTGTTCCAAAATAAATAACTGTAATTATTTAAAATACAACTGCAGCGAAAACTAAATAAAACAAATAATAAATAATGGTTGTCCATTCTAGGTGATCTAGACTTCTAAGTAAATGCCAAATGCCTCATGCCCTTCAGCTCCCTTCTAAGCCAGCTTTATTACCTTAAATCAATCTGCTCCCCAATAATTGGTTCATCACAGGTATTTAACGAATAAATGGTCAACCCAATGCTTGAGTAGGAATGTCTAAACAACAAGAATAATACAACAATAAAACAAATCAAATATGCAAATGCTCAACCCGTTCACAATTCCATCATCCATACACACTCCGAGATACCCGTAAATATACTCCGAGACACCCATATCAATATACTCCGAGACAACCATATATATACTCCGAGACACCCATATAAATAATCAATACTCCGAGACACCCTTTTATATACCCTTCCACCTGTGGTCCGGGTCTTCAAATATCACACGCCACCCTAAGACCGGGTCTTCATACACCAACAACAATACAAGTATGCAACATGGATAATATAAATCAACGGATTAATAATTATCAATAATCAACCAACAACCAATATCCAATTCCAATTATCATTCAAATATTAAATATCATCAAATCCCATTCAAGTTGAGTAAATAACCTACCTCACCAGCAATAAAACAATAATGCAGTCCAAGAAAAATAATCAAAAGTACTCTACTTCAAATCTGTCACCTAAATGCAATATTATAATTTAAGTATTAATTATTCGATTCATTATTATAAATTAACCAATTATAATTTATATAAGTTAATTATTTTCCCGTGTAAAATACTATGTAAAACCCGTTTAAATAATTAACCCAATCACTCAGACAAAACCCGTTAAAAACCAACCCTTATTACCCCCATATACACGGTTTAAACTGCGTCCAACACCTCCCCTTCTACCGCCAAAACCCTACACCACCAGCCACCACCGACACCACTCAACCCAACCACCATTAGCCTGCACCACGACGCACCCCGACAACCCCTAACCACCAGCCAGACCGCCCCCAACAACCCTGATGTGAGCGAGTGGCTGTTCACTCAATTAAACACATTTATATTCTAAACAAACAACTAGTAAGTGTTTAAGTCGAGGTCGATCCACGGGACGGTGTGTTTTGGGTCCTAAGTCTATCTGATATAAGTCGTTCAAGTTTCACGATTATATGGATTTGAGGTTGTGTTTTAAACTACGACAAGGAAATGTAAACAAATGAAGAACAAGGTAAGTAAATAGAAATGGAGATGTAAACAAATGATTAGACACTAGGGTGTCATGGGATGATAGGGGAATTATGGTAAGACAACATAAATGAGTCACATAGATGCAAGAAATTATTATTGTTGGAATCGAGTTACCTTATGTCTTACAATTCCTAGGGAGACTTAGGTCTCGGAGCCGAGTTGGTCACAACTTTACAATACCTACATCGACTTGGTTCTCCCTATTCAACTATATGCATGGTCTAACAAGCCTTGAGTTAGTTTATATCTTACAAGTCTTGGTGAAAGGATAAGAGAATCATGCTAGGTTGTCAATCAAGCATTTCATCAAACATAACATGTGCATAAGTTGAAAGTACAATAAGCAAGCATTCATATGAACTCATTAAGCATAGATCTATCCCATGATTACTCCCTTAATCCCCCACTAACCCTAGCTAAGAGACTACTCACTACACATCATGCTTAATATGCTATCAATTGTGTCAAACATCACAACACAAATGAACATGATGAATAAGAAAGGTGATAAACAAAGGAATAACAAGTAAATAAAGAGAGATTAAGAAAGTTACCAACTTGGAAAGTAAAGATGAACATAAATAAAGGAGAATCCTTGAATAAAGATGGAGACTTGTCACTTAGTCTTCAAATACATACCCAAGAGATCCAAATATAAATAACTTGAGATGAACAAAGGAAATAGAAGAACAATAGAATAAATCCTTTAATTAATAATGGAGAGTTGTCAATTCCCCAATACAAACCCAAGAATTCTTCAATTACAAAGCTAGATCTAAGATTGTTTGAGAAATAATTAAGGAAAGATTAAAGTGCAATTTGTAGAATGATTAAAGACTAATCTATTCTAATCTACTCCTAATAAGAGCTTAATCTACTCTAAGGGAACTTAACCCTCAAGTTATTATAAAGAGGGTATAAATAGTGGTACAAGGATTAGGTTAAATAAGGGCTTAAATGACGATTATGTCCCTTAATTGAAGTCCAACGCCCTGCAAGTCCTAGAAGGGGACGGACGACCTCCATTCGTGAAGACAATCATCCTGCAGTGAGGGACGCCCGTCCTGGCTTGGGGACGCCCGTCCTGAGTTTGGGGACGCTCGGGCCAGTTTTTGGACGCCCGTCCTGTGTTGTATTTCTTCTTCTTGTTGTTTTGGTTGCCCCCTAATCCATAGGGGTCCTTCATGGGTCGTGGGGATCCCTTGTCATTGCCCAATTACTTGTTTTATTGACTTAGGCCTTTAGTGTTAGTCTCCTCTTTGATGCTTGGTTGTGGGATGTTATCATTTTAGCTCTGTTTCACTCCGTTTAGGCATGGTTAGTGCTCCTCTCCTACAAAAGACACCGAACCTCATAGAATATGCATAAAAGGAAGCTAAAGACAAGAAATGACCCTAATACACACTAAAAAGCATAAGAACTAGGCTAGTTTGGGGACTAAATGTGTGTAAGTAGGAGTCACAATAAATATCCCCAAACCGAACCTTTGCTCGTCCCGAATAAAGATGTGACTAAGACTATGACCCTTATTTAAACCAATACTACTAACATAGCGGTTGTGAGACAATTAGCGGGTCTGACTCTGCCCCTTCCACTCACGATAAGACATCTATGAGGTAAGATGCCTTCTTGCAAGGCAAGGTGGAGCTTGCCAAAATGGCGATGCATCCAAGCATTAAGCACTCAAAATAAATAATGGATGCATCTACAAAAGAATAGCCACTTTTCCCATCTAATTGGCGGAAACACTAAAAGAGAATCAATCTAAGGGCACACACTCCGTCATAGATACTAGTTCTACAAACTACTAAGTCCAAAAGGATAGAAGTAAATCACCTCCTAGTAGTGTCGGACTAGGTTACGTTCGTCCACAATTACTAGACCCTTTCGTCAATAGTAGGGTCTTTATGGCGTTAGAAACACTATAGGTTCGCGAACTTTCCCCTCTGGCCTAGACAAAAGGAAGAGTCGTCCCCTCTCCACCATGCAACAAATATAGGACCAAAAGGGGTTTCAAAGTATGCTTTTCTCGATAGTAGTTTGCATTTGGGTTATTTTTCCCCATTTTCGTGGTTTTTGACATTAGAAACATTTCTTTGCCATTTTTGATGATTTGGCATTTTTTACTTTGGCAATTTTCAACCTTTGATTTTGTATTTTTGACTGTTTTTTAGAGTAACCCCATTTGTAGCAAGGATTCTTCTATAAAACCATAGGAGTCTATTTTTTTTGCTCCTCATTTCATTGATGCAATTTTTCAAATATTTTGACTTTGATTTTGGAGCTTGAATCCAATTTGATGATTTTGTGCCCATTTCCCTTTGGTTAACAAAATGATAGATGGTAAAAATGAAAAAACGGTTGCATGGTATTAAGAGTCACCTTGAAAAAACGGTAAGGTACTCTTGACTATGCTATTGTGAATGGGTCTACAATGGCCTATGTACACTTGTCAAATTTTTTAATTAGGCATTTTCGAAAACTTTTCTAAATGCAACTATATGCCATGATGCAACCTACATATATATATAAGTCTAAATGCAAATTCTTCTACCCACTAGTATGCCATGTAATCTAGATGCAACTCCTAACAACACATAGGTACACAAACCGCAACAACAAAATAGACCACATCCTCCTTGACATGTAAACCCATCCTCCTCATATGAATAATGAAAAGAAATGGAAGGGAAATAGGGATTAGAGCGATCATACCAAGCGATCTTCATATTCCCTTGTTATTGCCTCAAATGTAGTGTCGTATCTATTTGAGAAGAGAGCAGAAACACAAGTATATACAATTATACACTACTAAGTTAACAAAAACATGTTTTTGGTTTTTGTAATTTTCAATTTTTTACGGATTTTGTTTTTATGAAAATAAAGAACATATTTTTGAGCTTTTTCGATTTTTTTTTCAATTTTTATGTATTTTGGAATATAAATTCCCATTCCCCACTTTATTTGGGACATTGTCCTCAATGTACATGTAGGAGTAGGAATAAAAAGGAAATACATGTTTTTGAATTTTTGGATTTATGGAAATTGAAGTACAAATGCTAATGCAACAAGATGAGTGAATGCGTGCTCCAAGTGAATGCAATTCTATATGACATATATAACAAATGAATGCAATCTAATCTATACTAGATGATGCATGTTTTCTTTTGAATTAGAAGCTAATTTAAATTAGCTTAGGTCACCTATGATCAAACCTCCCCAAACCGATTTAAGCACTATTTATAGTGTAGAAAGGAATAGGTTTGGTCATTAGTGACTATGCATGAATGCAAGTTTATCTATATCCAACTAACTACATGAATCATGTGAGATATATTACAATGCAAACTATACTATATGAACTAGCTAATGCACAAGTGAGATGGCATATTTTACAAATGTATGTCTACTCTATATGGTTAACTAGAATGCAAGCTATTCTAAAATGTATTGCAATGCAATGCAACTATACATGCGAGGGTAGAAGAGGTATCATACAATGGAGGTGGCATGGCTATATGTTTCCAGCCATTGTATTCGTCATCATCATCATCATCATCATCATCACGTCCTCCATATTCGCTATCCCCTCATTGGTCTTCATAACCTCCTCCTTGGTTACGGTATCCCCCACTTTGGCCGTCCAATTCTCCTCCTTGGTTATCATAATTAGGGAACAAGAGATGAGGTTGAGCCCATGATGGATGAGGGCCTCTAGGATTGATGTACTCTTGTTGCACCATATTGTAGTAAGATAGGTATTGGGCTAAATAGTTAACCCGTCCGTCGTGCACTCCAAGGTCAACTGGTTGTATGAGTGTCACCAATTCACTCATGGTTGGGGCTCTTGGATCTTGGGGGTGAATTCTACATGTGTGGTAGGGTAGGGTGGTATGGGCACAAAATATGGTTGTCCACCTTGTTGGTGTGGCGCATCACCCCATTCCGACATTTGAGGAGGTCGGTGGGGTACTTCTTCCCGTGGTGGTGGTTGGTCATAAATCTCAATAGGTAGAAGGTAACTTGGCCTTTGTGAGTATCGACTCAAACGGGGTTCGGTGGGTGGTATATTCCACCCCATGAACATAAGTGGTGAACATCCCCTAATGTACCATTCTACACTCTCGGCCGCATTGTAACCACACCACCGGTGATGGTGAAAGATGGCATATTCATCAATTAAAGTATGTCCCCGGAGTTTCGCATACCTCCCATCATAGTTTAATCCGGGGCAAAGTTCATTTGCTAAAATTGTTACTAGCCCTCCCATCACAAAGGTTTTGATTTGAGAAACCTCTTTTGCAAAATCATTAAGCCTTGTAAGCATCTCAATAGGCGTATTGAAGTTGAAGGGTCTTGTCCCTTGTACATTCAAGTAAGACTCAAGAAATGTCAAGTCAAGGAGGGTGAATTTGTCTTGCTATACCCTTCCAAGAATGGTCCCGGCTATGAATCGTTCGCTAATTCGAATCACGGAGTGTTGAATAGCAAAAGTGCAGCATTGCTTGAAAGAATTAAAGTTTCTTCCGGATATGGCCCGTCAAAGGTTAACAATATTAAGGTCGGAGGGTTTGTCGGTATCGCTCGTTGGTACCTCAAGACAAAAGATCCCCGCAAAGCATTCTAAGATCATTCTATGAGATATATTACAAAGGAAAAAAATCTATAGCAACTTCTCATCTCCGATTGGTAACAACACGGAGGCTACATAGAAATTCTAATGTGAGGCTTAGGTAGGTGTCTTCATGAGCGTAAAACATCCTCTTAAGACCCAAGCCATGGAATAATGACTCCATTTGTTGCCTTATACCAAGTACTTGCTGTAAGATTCAATAACCTCTTATTAGACACCTCTAATAACTCTATAATTTAGTTTAGCCATAAACTAATCTAGATCTTATGCATGCATAACAATAAAATACAAAGTAAGAAGAAATCAATTAATCTTACATTGAGGGCCGAAACGGGTATACAGATTGGTCTCCTACCAAGTTAGTCTTCGTAAAAATCCGAGTGCTCCAAGGATGAATTTAGACCCAATGGTAGGATCTACTCCTCAAGGAATTGTACCAAGATAATCCACTTTATACTTTTACTAATTTGTTACTAGAAATTAGTATAAGTGCCCTAAAATAACAACTAATATTATAGTTTATTACTTCTAGTAATGGTGGAATAATATTAGTGATTTTGTGATTTTCTTTCTTATTAGTTTTTCACAAGATCTAGAGAAAATGTATAAAAATTATCTACATAATTTTGTAAGAATGAATTTAATTGAAAAAGAAGAGAAAACTCCTCTTTTTCGTGTGGGTGGCCGGATGGCCTTGGGTAGTATGCCCAATCCATGCTCAAAATGTTCTTCTCAACATTTTAGGCATGCAAGCCTATAATAAGTAGGGTATGATTGTGTTCCCTTTAATTAAATAAATTTAAACACAACCAACTCCCTATACTCCCATTTACACGGCACCCATAAGGTAAAATGGGTCCATTTTAAGTTTGTCAATTATCAACTTGTGTAGTGTGACATATTGGACATGTTACTAGACATGTTTGTTAATAATTCATTTTTAACTTATTAAAAATCATTATATTAATCAAAATAAATCACATACAAAAATTAACTAGTAATTCATGATTACAAGTACTTAAAATGGGTCATGGAATTATAAATCACAACAACTTGTATTTATAATAAATAATTCATTCTTATTTTAAATGTTTCATAAACAATAAATAAACCTAAGTAATAAAATAATTTAATTACTTAGTACGAATCTTATTTAATCGAATTATAATAACATACGTATTTTCACTCACAGAATCATCTGTTCAATTTTAAGGAATTAATTAACTTGTATCAACATACAATTAATTAATTAATCAATTAAGAGTGTTACCCTAAAGGTATGACCTTAAGGGATCAACTGATCACCACCGTCATACGACAGTAATGTCAAACTCTAGCCAGCCAATCATTATCTATTAATGTGGATCAGTTGACAATAAATTATTACTTTCCCTCATGCATTCTTATTATGAGATTTAGACATGTGATCGCATTATTGTCGAGGACACATACTCTAACAATCTCCCACTTGTCCGCAACAAGTGTGCGTCACCAATTCTCTTGTCCTATTACTATCTCCCACTCAATGCAAGGTGTCTTGCAGGTCGCACTTGCACTTGATCATATCATGAGTGGTTTCCTCGATCTGGAGAATAACTGTCTGGCCGGAATTATCTACCGTAGATACCTTCCAAGCGTGGCCACGCATTTCCAAATCATTACTCCTCGAGTGGCCTTAAGATATAAGATAACCCTGACTTGGGATGGACAACTCCTATTACACTCTTCCCTTCGAATAGCCACAGCTCATCATGGCCCAAAACATGCCCATTTGACCCCAATTACGAAGGTCGTAGAACATAAATCAAAGTCATTCTGAAACTGTGCCATCTTAGGCGAACAATCTTTAGTCAAAGAATCGACTCATAAGAATACTATAGCAGCTCTTGCCACGACCAGGCTATAAAAATTGCCAGAACTCTATAAGCGGTCATTGCCCGACAGAATGTCCCATACAGTCTGCCTATGTGATCGACTAGTCATCTCTCATGACTCTATGGCACTTGAACTTACCATCAATCGCATCACACTCTAGTTACCTCGAGACGTCACCTAATATAAGCAACTAGGGGCCAATACTATGTTAATCTAGTTCACTTTAATAGGGTTCAACGTTGTCCTTACAACCTATTTGGATATAACAAAGTAATAAAAGAGTTTTAATAAAACTCAAACGATGAATGCATTATCACATATGTAAAATTGATACCATATCAATTACTACATAATCTATAATCCATACTCAATATTGAATATTGAATACAACTATACATCTCAACTTAATTGAAATGTCATGACTTATCATGCTTAGCCTATGAAAAGGCATTGGTTAGCAAGTTTTAGCAACACTTTGCACTTTCCCTAACCTTATACCATTTCCCTTTGTATAATCTTTATTATAACAACCTTTTGAGTACATGTCCAGATCCAATCTAGAGATAGGTTCCTTAGCCTTGGAATCACTCCCACTGTCCTTACAGTGTGTATGGATAGGACCTTCGGTTGTTGGAACGAACTACCATGGTTCCTCCAATTCATAAGACCGAATCCTAATAATATCCCTTCCTTTTTGCATTTTTCATTATTGCAAGTGTACTCAATTTTCGCTGTAAATCTCTCATTTTTCTACTGCCTAGAGCGTTTCTAGCAGATATCCTCCTTAAATAATATAGCCAAGATGGTTCCCTAACCATCCTAGTGTGTTTAGAATATGGTTATCGTGTAACTCCTTGCACATAAATCCATATTAATTCTAATCACTTAGCTTCATTTCTTTACTGCTCCAAGAGTACTAACCAATGAACTATATGGCTATATAGAGACTTCTCTCAAAAATTCGATTTGTAACATCTCGTCATACTCCAAGTATACGAGATATAAGAATGGTAATATATCTTAGCATAATGAATTAATCCTGCAGTGGAAGCAAATGGATTCAATTTCTATACGTTCAATATCTTTGAACTTGTCAAGATTCTTATCAATATAGGAACATTCATTTAACGCTAATATCCTCTCAAAACTATCTTTATTGGTCTGGATACCTTAGAGATGTATTATTCTTCTCCTAAGTCTTCCATCATTCATAATGATCAATATGTCCCTTACATATAAGACTAATATACCACATTATTCTCACTAAACTCCATGTATAAACAGAACTACTCGACAATTCGAGAAATGTTTATCACATGATCAAAACATACAATTCAACTCTTCGACATCTACTTAAGACTTCCTCTTAAGTTCATATCCTACTTTAGGATAGTTGCGATTTACAAAACTCATGCAAGATGATTTTAAAATCCAACTATATCAAATCATATCCGAATACAATGAAAGCATTGTTGTTGCGTGCAAAACCCCTTGCCACCAACCAACCAAGCTAAATAAACATTTTCATGTTTATGCTTGCTTCGGACTTTTCCGGAGTTGAAACTAGATAAAGCATCATAATAAGTTACAGGTTTGTTACTTTCTAAAATAACATGACTCCTGTCCACTTAGATTTCGAAGAAATATTTACTGATTTTGACCATGAAGGAACGTCTTCCTACGTCTTATTTTCAGTTTGTGGCTCTTGAACATTTTCTCCCACTTTGTCTATAAAAAATAATCCTCATTTCTCTAATAGATAGCATCGCAAGCCACAAACCCTTTGTTCTTGTGACCATGTAGGAAGAGAGACCACATGTTCACTATCGAAAAGTTACAATTTAGGTACCATGCCTAACCATATCTCATATGAAATGTAGATAATTGCTTTAATTTTATTTTGAGTTAGTGGAATAAATAAATATAGACAAATTGTGATAGAAACTACTTCCAACTTTATAGTAAAGATTCAATCATATCGTATAGGATTCTTTGTCACTTTCTAGTATTATGAAGGTGAACTTGTGATACCATATCACACTCCTTTTGGTGCATAAAAGTCTTTACTTTATTGTTCCCTATATTAACGTACAAAGTACTAATACTTTGGTCATAATCTCTCGCTTTTGATACTTTTAAACATTCATTGAACTTATTCAAAGAATTTCTCTTCTTACCTCATTAAGTGGATACCAAGTATCTACCTAGTTCGTTGGTAAAAGAGATGAAGAAGTAATAACCTTTTCTGATTGAAAATTGTATTCGACCATACACTTCAAAGTGTAAATAGGGTGAATATCTTGCTATATTCATAATTATTTTCTAGAAAGAAGTCATGAATTAATCTTGCTTTGAATACAAGATTCACACATACCAAGAGATTTCCAACCATGTGGTTTGGGACACTAGTCAAAACTAGTCTCTATGAGCAATTTCAATCGAGAATCGAGAAATAATGGGGTTCACCAATTTGAGTCTTATACAATATATATGACATTTATTTTAGTTTGAATATAATTACCTTGATTTGTATGGTCTCACCATAAACTTAATCGTGGTATGTAAGGGCACGACACTTGTTTAAATTGCACAATAGTGAAACACTTTGCGTTTTTCTACAAAAACTTGAATTATATTCTTATTTAGACTTAGTGTACATCATAAAAATTAATGAAGCACAATTCTAAATACAAAGCTAAAATTAATACACTATAACACTTATATGTCTATGGATGAAATGGCAACTACCCTAGTTCCATTCATGTAAATTTCTGAATTTCTTCTTGCTAGTCCTCGTACGATTATTCAATGTTAGGATTCTAAGGATTTAAAAACCCTCGGATTGTGTTATAAACACATCCTCCTCTAAATACCCATTTAGAAAGGTGGTTTTGACATCTTTTGCCATATTTCATAATCATGAAATGTGGGATTTTCTAACATTGTTCACAAATTTGTATCAAATACTCATGACGTGATAATTCGCAAGAAGACTATGACAATGTCATACATATTTAAGAAGGAATATGTTGGTGTCACACGACCAACTTCCTTGATCTTTACTTATTTAGGAATTTGTCTCTATTTTAATGTCTAACACTTTCTCTTTCGAGCCTAGTTCTATCCTTAACAATTAAGATAGATACTTTACTTCTTATTGCTCCCACTCACTTCAAGAATTTTTACTCGATGAAGACCTATCTTCATATAAATTCCTAGTTAATTTTTCACAAGAATTACCTTTATAGTGGTAATTGGTTAATAAAAATCTCTAACAAATCAATTTACCAATGTAACATTGTCATGTTCTCAACAACTTAAGTGCTTGATGACAATTGTTTAGGTTGAGCAATGAGACTTTTGAACCATGGATGTATAGAAGATATTATCAAAACATATTTTGACTAATTACTTCTTCTATTCATATTCTTCACAAGAGAATATAGGTATTTTTAAGGAATTTTAAGATGTTAATCTTATATTTACATTGGACGATTCCTATCGAGTTCTATGGAATATAACGATTCCTATGGATCTAGTCCACAACCTATGATACGGTTCATTTTAGAAAGAGATTCTATTTGTCGTAAGTAATAGTGGTTTAGCGGAGACTCGTGTTACAATCGAATTGATATCATATATGTTTAGGAGCGATAATAAAGAACAACATAAAACAACGAAATAGTGGGAAAAACAAACATTCATCGTTATATATAAAACATTTAAGAATGTTTTAGCATTTATATAGTGACCTCTACCCAACTATTATAAATGATCCCGAGATCCAAATTCATATCAACTCGGGCACGGTGAGCCGATTCATCCCTAATCACTATAACTTGGTGGATTAACTCTTTAATCGATTCTACTTCTAGAACTCTCGGTCGATAAAATTACTTTAATATTTATCTTAAGCCCGGAACACATGCGGCTACGGTCGCGAATACTTCCGTTGAGCTCAATCCAAATTTCGATGTAATAACAATTTACTACCCACTTATCCAACGTAACAAGTTTAGCACCCCGGTGAGCCGAGCCTACTTCCTTATGAAATTGGGATTCATGGTTCTACTATTTGGTAAGGCTAATTCTCAATTATTATTTAGTGAGAGGTCTTGTCAATTTATTATCTATCTCGTTTTAAGCGAACTAAAGCGGTGAACTACGATAATTATAATTGACACGGCCTGTAGATACCCGTATCCGTCGATATTGGAATTTATAGAGAACCCGACAAACACTCGATGATGATAGGACACATGTATTCTTTAGTTGTCATTGTCATTATTTGGGTTCGTTTTACGATGTAGAATGGGTGTCGTCGATGAAGTATTTTATTAATTTAAATGATATTTAAATTAATGTTTTTTTAGTGAGTTCATTTTATTATTTTAAATGATATTTAAATTATGGTTTTTTAGGTGAATTCAATTTATTTTATTTTATTTTGAATTTATTTTCCCAAGTTTATTTTATTGAAAATAAAATAAATAATTGATTTGAAAAATCATTTTATGAATATATTTGATTTGAAAAATCATTTATTTTAATGTGTTAATTGATTTGAAAAATCGATTTTAAAAGCGAAGAAAACTCGTTTTAGAAGCATGTTTTTGAGCTCGATTTTAGCTCGGTTTTTGGGCCCGTTTTCTTTACGACTTGGCACGAATATCAAGTACACTAACCAACCTAAGCCTCTACCCATCCACCCTTGTTCGAACCCCCTATCCACGGCCCAAATTCCATCCCCAAACACCCCCCAACCAGCCCGCGCATACAAACAGCCCCCCTGTTTTGCGTGATGAATCCCGAGCCCAAAACCCGCTCCAAATACCACCAAAACCCGTACCCATTAACCCTAACCCATACCCTAGTATCCTACCCATATTACCCTAGCTTAATCACCAAGAAAACCTCTCTCAAACCCTCACAAAAGCTGCTGGACAGCAGCTATGCGTGAGCAGGCCCGACTGCCTCTCCCTCTCTTTTACCCTACTTTAACTCCTTATAAATACCACCCCTTCACCATACATTCATTCCTCTAAGTTCTCCCCACATCCCACCATCACTCACAAGCTTTAAACCTCAGAAACAAACCCTAATTGCCTCTCAAAAACCCTCCACCAAACCGACATACAAACTGAAACTGTTTGTGGGTCCTCCTCGAAAAACAATTCGTTCCTCCCTCAAACCTCCATCAAAACTCGATTTTCTTGTTCCTAATTAACCACATAACATCCATCTACACATTAGACAAAGATTTATGAGCCAAATTGCCCTTGAGAGTACACGAAATCCCTCGAAAAACAGAATGTTATACACTCTGTTTTCGCGGTTTGTTCTTGTCTGTCCAGTTCTGTTTGTGCTCGTTTTTCGTGCCCAATAACTCAAAACGAGCAGGGGTTGCTTTAAGATCTCTGTTCTCCTCTCTTTCTAGTTTTCAAAACATCTTTTAAATCGAATTTTCATCGTGAAACGAGGGAGAAATCGCTGTTTGAAAGTTGCTGTCCAGATTCGATAAAAACGCGTGTTTGCTTTGTTTCTTCGTCGACGACGGCCTCTCGAGATAAAATCTACCATCGATTACGACCCAAGACGGTGTCAACGATACATGTAGGTTGAGGGTGCATCAAATCCTCCTCTTTCTCCTTTTTTTATTTCGTTTTTATGTTTGTTCTTTTCTAGTTTGTTTTTGTTTGTTTATCGCTTTTTATTTATCGTTTAAATTAACTATGAAACTAGTTTAGTCCGAGTATGAGTTAAAGTACCACCATGAACACCCGCGATGACTTGAGATGGGAAAAGAAACCGCTACTTCAGTCGGTCGTACACCCCCGTCTCATTTACATATCCTCGTGTTCAAGGTAGGGCATAAATAAAACGAATTTCTAACTTCCGTTCCTCGCTTTTGACCCTTTGTTGTCTCGGCCAATTCGACCCACCTTAGGACCCGTTGCATGTTAGTATGACCTCTGATTGTTAACATATGACTTATTTAGACGACATTAGATCAATTTAATAACCTAATTAGACATGTTAGGTGGCATCGACATAGCTTTAAAAATCGATTAACAATTCTATAACCTAATTGAATACATCTTTCTTTTCACTTGATTTCTCGCTAGCATAGGAGTGCGTGATTAGCACCTTCCTATT
The DNA here is from genome assembly GCF_048544455.1 of Silene latifolia. Taxonomy (NCBI): domain Eukaryota; kingdom Viridiplantae; phylum Streptophyta; class Magnoliopsida; order Caryophyllales; family Caryophyllaceae; genus Silene; species Silene latifolia. The sequence continues at coordinate 54,038,595 of NC_133530.1, forward strand.
AACACTCGACGAGTAAGCATTAATCTTATGATATCGTGACCTAATTGGAACCTTTAGGCCGTGTAGAATACACACTCGCGCATTTCTTCTCAATCGATCAACCTGTCCTATAACTCGTTTTCTAACTCGTTTTCTAATCCGTTTCGCAATCATTCGATCTAACTAATGAACCTAACCTAGGAACTAGGATAGCCTTGTTTGGGTTTGGCCGTGATTTGGCCGTGGCCTTTGGCCTTTCCTGGTTCGTTTGTTTTCGCATCGTTCGTTCTTTATTTGTTTTGTCGCTTGTAATTTATCGTTTGTTCATCGAGTTGTAATTTTCGAGTTAGCCTTCTTTTATCGAGTCAAAACCTCTTTCAAAACCTTAGTCTTGTTTGGTTAGATGGTTGTTCCCCAATGCATGTGAGAGCGTAGTAAATCGCATGTTGTTTAAAGCAACATGGCCCGATTTATGCTAATGCATGCTTTGGTGCGTGACCCTATGTCTAAATCGATGAGATTGAGCGAAAGCACACATCACGAGGAGTGACCCAAGGCCGTGAGTCATGTAAGCCGTGGGCCACCCCTCTTGTGCACGTTTTCCTAGGCCGAATGGCCATGTGTCGTGTATGGTGTCGTATATAGCAATTGTATTTAGATCGAGTTGTATCTTTAATTTATTGTTGTGTCGGCATGAAATGCCTGGTTTGTAATAGGTAGATCCCACGGCTCCCCCATTCCCCTTAAGCCTTGTTTGCTTTGTTTTGTATGTTGTTAAATTAATCAACCCACATGCTAAATTACAACTTTGACAAAGTTAGTTTAGTTGCATCTAAAACGACATAGAAATTGTTGTCACATGTTAGGGTTTAAAACGATGTTTGCATATCATATATCGTAGTAGCTATGACCTTGTTTGAAATCCATACTTGACTTAGTAGAGGCCGTTATTGACGGGCGGGGTTGGGTGTCCTTATGGGCTTCCCAACACGTACCCTCACCCTTACTCAAGATCTATGGTTTGTGGATCCGTCTAAATACCATTGGATTACGAGAGTCATTCAAATCGAGTGATATAGGGTACAAGTCTTTATCTTTAATCACTCGTAGTCGATTGGCTTTATGCTTTTCGATGAAAGGTGTAAAGTTGACTTGAACGGTTCCAAGTTCCCAAAAACTTGGTGGCGACTCTAATTTGTCTTAATTCGATTCGAAAGAACCTCGAGTCGATTATGCCTAGTGTGGATCCCGCGGACGCAGCGATTCGAGGGCCTTGTCCACGATTTGGCGACTCACTGGGGAAAACAGGACTAGTTACACTTTGTTTCTAGGGTCTTTTCCTCCGAGGTGAAACTTGAAAAGAAAGTGTTGGAAATTAAACATTACTCATAGTGCTACGATTCATGCATAAACCCTTAAGGACTTGCCCGGGCCGTCCCAGCGTTTCTTCGTGATGCGTGGGGGGCGACGTCCCACTATGCTAGGAAGCTGCACATTGCTCGCTTCCACTTCACCTCGCGTGGTTCTTGATGGTGGGGACGATCTTCTAGGTACTCTACCTTAAGACACCTTGCTCTATAAGACCGCAAAAGGATGGAGGGCATAGACCTTCTTATAGAAGACTTGCCGAGACTTAGAGATGTCTAGGAGCATACATCCTTATAACATGAGAATGACAATGTGCAATTTGTTTTCCCGAGTCTTTTTCGAAATTTCCCATGTCCTTTTCAAAACCGAACTTTTGAAAAACTTACTTTCAAAATAGCATGGTTTTAAAAACGCGGAATCTTTGCCCAAATAGGACTAGAATTTTTCGGCCCAAAATGAGCTTTTATATAGGCATGCGCCCATTTTAAATCTCATTTTCGAATCAATCTTTCGTTTTTTTTCAAAACCAATCCAAAATGCCTCTCGAACCTCAACCAAGCATGAAATGCGTCGAGTCGTGTCCGGGTCATGGCCGTGTTAGGCCGGATGTGTTTCGTTCTAAGAGTCTAGAACACGACCTTGTTGGGTCACCCAAGCTCACCTCTTGGGTATTGAGTCATGTTGGTCGACCATTTGGTCTAGGATAGTCTACAGACACGTCCAAGCTAGGCCCTTTAGGACGTTTCACTCGAACCCATGGGCTATGTTAGCCCAATCACGGGTTTAGTCACACCAAGTCCAGTTTAGAATCGAGTTATGACAGTTTGAGTCATGTCGTTTTGTCGAGTCTAAAATGAACCAAGGTCAAAATCTAACCGTGAGTCGAACCTTTGGTTAGTCAACCTCAATTCGAGTCTTTGTTTGAGTCAAGTTGGGGTCGTGTCCTTAAGTGTGCAGGGGCTCTTACTTTAAATATTGACTCAGTACGGGGTTTTCTTGTAGAAAGGCCGCCAAAAACCCGACGTCAAGCAATGGAAGATGCTGTTAACAAACTCACCGAGGCCGTGAACCTCATGATGATCAGAATGGATGCAATCGAATCTAAGTTGGGTGAAGATTCCCCTCCACCACTGACTGATTTGGAAAAACGGTTCAAGTTCATCGAAGACCGTTTGAAACTCTCCCAGGGGAAGAACATTCACTATGAGAATGCTAGGGCCTATGCCCCGGTGCAGGATAAGTTGCCCACGAACATGGTACTCACTGACATCCCAAAGTTTAAGGGCACAGAAGATCCAGTCCACCATGTTAAGGCCTATAAGGGGTACTTAGCATGAAGGGAGTACTGCGACATGCTCTCGAAATTTTCGCTCAATCTCTCGGATGAACACCAAGGCGTGGTTCTACAACTGGACCTAAAGAACTTCCCCACTTTCGAAGATATTACGGTGGAGTTCTGTAAGCACTATGTTGACAATGTTGAGATTCAAACCAACATAAGGACTTTGGAAGTAATGACACGAGAAGGAAAAGAGGGCTTTCTTGAATTCCTCGCAAGATGGCGCGCTGAAAGCGTGAAACTAGCTAAGAAGCCTGATGAAGTCGAAATGGTAGATAAGTTCGTGAAGAATTTACGACTTGTTTACCGTAATGCTCGAAATACAGAATTTTGGTTCTTTCAAAGAATTGATAAGAATCGGGATAAAGGTAGAAGATGATGTCATAAGGGCAGAGGCTGAAAGGCCGAAAGGGTACCAAGGGGCCTCACGTCTAAGGGCAAGGCCCCAGCAACGGCCCATATTGATGAAGCCATCAATCTCTTAGAAGGGAAATCGAAGAAACCGCAGCGCCAAGCTCCGAGGGCATTCACCGATATCGGATGCACTTATACATACGCTCTCCAAAGGCTCATAGCCCAAGGAAAGCTGAAGCCTATTGGTCCAACTCCGGACCCTCCCGCTGATCAACAAGGTAAATGGTATAAACCAAATGCCTACTGTGCCTTTCATCAAGGGAAAGGCCATGATACTGAAAGGTGCTATCGACTGAAGCACGAAATTCAAGACATGATTGAGAATGGAACACTCCCGATCCCAACTGTTAAACCCAATAACATCACCAATCCATTTGCCGATCACGCTAACTTTGTTTCTGTCGAAGACAATGTCGATTATTCCCATCTTATCCACCCATGTCACTTGAAAGGGGTGTTTATCGGGAAAATATTTGTGGATTGCTTTGAATTCTTGCCAAACCCGAAGAATGAAATTCAAGTCGGGAGTCTTGCTCTAGAATGTACTCCTCTTATTAACGAAGTTAATAAAAGACAATTCGATTCACCAACCTTCACCACTGGCGTAGATCCTCAGAGGACTACCTCGGGATGGAGGCAGACCATCACAGGGATCAAGGACAAGAGTCGAGCATCTAAGTTGACAACTGAACAAGGGAAAGCTCAAAACTAGATTTGAAAACTATGAGTCGGGATCTGTTTTCTTATCTTAGTCGAGTCGAGTCTAGGACTTTCTTTTCTTGAAGTTGAGTCATTTGTTCCGCGATGACCAAGGGTGTGTCCTAGGAATCGTTCTTTCGAGTCTGTTAAGCTTTTGTCATTCCAATAAAAGGTTGCAGTTTCGTTTCCCAATTTGTCTTGTTTTCAATCCTCAATCATTCCGAAAACATGATAAAACGCACAACACACTCAAAGGAATCCCTGGGGTAGAAATATGTCCTGTTTCAAAATGTAAGGTACACTAGGATCCCGTGTTTGATTCCTTTACCTATTCCATGTCTGGCGGTAGAAAACCTCCATCAGAACCAGTGCTTTTGACAAGCTTCTAGATGATTCTATGACGAACCCGGACTAGCTCCTTGTTTCCCCTATCGATGACGGAAGGCAAGCCTTTTCCCCAACAAAATCATCCCATCTCGAAGAGAGAAGATATCAACCCGTTCTAACAAGGAATTGTTAGTTCCCACCCAAATTAGTTGGCGAAGCCCAGTTTTCAAGGTGTATCCATTTATGACTAAGAAAATGAATAGAAGATCATTTTCAAAGAGATAAAAAAGATGAAAAAGAATGAAAAATGAGAAGAAGAGAAAAATTGGAAAAATGAAAAAAAATGAAAAGAAAAATGAAAAAAGATGAAAGAAGAAGAAAAAAGGAAAAAAGATGTTGAAGTTATTGCGGAATGCTTTGTGGTTGAATGTCGAAGTTACGGAAGCTAGAATTCAAGTCAAGTACCCATAGTTGAGGTTCAATGGGTGAAGCCCAAAAGCGTAAGTACTGACCTCTTTACCCTCTAAGTCCTTCCGAGACGGTTCTGAGGGGATAGTCGGGAATTTTGAGAATCATTCCGCTTGTCTTTGTTTTTGACCTTTAGGGACCAGTTATGGAGATTTGAACCCACATTGTTTTCCAACCCATTTGCACTCGGGTTTCATCAAACCCGAGACACCTTTTCCAACCACGATGTAAGCCATAACCCATTGGCCTTAGCACCAGAAAATGAACCTTCAGAATGACGGTCCACTATTCAAGCCTTTTGTTGCCAAGCTTCACATCCCCAAAAGATCCAAGCCTTTTACACTTAACCCCAAACACGGGATTTAACGGTACTTTACAGGCTAGAATGGGATATGACATGATACCTTAGGTGAAACCTTCGAGTGTGTACACACAATCAAAATGCCATGTTTATGCACCATGATCGAACTACGTCGGATTTGATTTCGCTCCACGCGAATACGTAGGCAGTCCTTCTGAACAAGGGATTCAATCCACTCATCAACCAAGTCGTCATCTTGTCGGTTTCTTACGGGTCTTAACCAAGTCCAAATGAAGCCACCTTTGTTTGAGTCGGTCTTAGCACTCGATGTAGGCTAGGATGAGGATATAGGTTCGGATGAATAGTATTGAGTCTCAGAATGAGCTTTATCTAACGGTGTAGGCAAAGATGCTCAGTCAGGTAGATGTGGGTTTTTGTTGGGAACAGAAAATATGAAAAACCCGCTGAAAAGAAAGAAGGCGTGGAAGAAAAATAGTAAAAGCCCGCTGAAAAGAAAGAAGGCGGTGGCAAGAAATGATGAAACTCGCTGAAAAGAAAGAAGGCGAGGAGAAGAGTGGCAGAATGTTCCCAACAAGAGTGATGTGTGATGTCTAAGTGTTCTTATAAAATCAGTCTGTGTTTAGTGTCTGGGCGAAGCCAACGTTGTTGCTCTGTGAGTTTAATCCACCTTGTCAAGGGCAAGTAATCTTGATTCCCATGTGTCCTCGGGAGCGCGCCCATGACATACGATATATACATCCCAAGTCGACGACCTTGTGATTCCCATTTGCCATCTTTTGGCGCCAGAACGGCCAATTTACCTTTCTACCCCCGACAAGTCAATAATTGAATTAAAACCCGTGCACACTTACGGTTTTATTTTCCCTTTTGTTTTACGGTAGCGGGCTACGCCCACATTTGTTTACGGGTCATACAGAGTGTCTGAGTCGTATTTCCTGCTCACCCGTCAAGGTTCTATTTCAAAATGCCAAAGATTTCAGAATTCCGAAATTTCAAAAACTTTTTGCGAATTATGGGATAGATGATCCAAGTAGTGGTACATTTCAAGTCAAGGTTCAAATCTCAAAGTTCAAAATCAAATTTTGGGTCGACGACCCAACATCCAAGTGATTCATTTCAAATTCAAAATTTGGGTCGATAGCCCAATTATTCAAAATTTTCAACATGTTCAAATTTCGGGTCGATGACCCAGTCTTTCAAATTCAAACCTCGGGTCGATGGCCCAACATTCCAGTGATGTCAAATTCAAACTTCGGGTCGATGGCCCAGTTTTTCAAAATTTTCAAATTCAATTTTCGGGTCGATGACCCAACCTTTCAAATGATCCAATTTCAAGATCGATGATCCAAATGTGCTTATGTGATGATTATTGCTAGTACATTTTCTATGTTTCAAATATAGCAGGATATGCTTCAACTGGGGGCTCTGAAGTCTTCGACTTTAGAGCCATCACAAACTGGGGGCTCTGAAGTCGTTGGATTCAGAGACCATTATCAAGACGAAAAGGATGACATCCACTCAGAATTCAATTCAATACAAGAGTATGAAATGGAAGAATTCCGTAGCTGAAAGCAAATGATGAAAGCGGCGGCAACCTCCTCGGAAAGTCCCGTCCCATTTGGGCACCTGCCAGCAGATGATAAGCTTTGGGCAAATGTCAACAGATGATGAATTTTGGACAAATGCCAGCAGATGATAAACTTTGGGCATGTGTCGGAGTTCCGAACTACGACGCGGGTTTGATTCCGTCAGAAACGGATACGTAGGCGCCTAAGGATAAGGCTCAACCCACCATTTATGCAATTTATGGGTCGATGACCAACGATGATATTTCGACGCAACAGAAGCAAGAGTCAATCCCCAACGAAGTTTCAGGTATGATCTCTTCTTATGGTCAAGTGAGCTAATATCGCAAGTCTAATGGACTATAAACGACCATGAGAATCCTCGGTCGAAAGGGACAGGGTATACTTTGACTTTCGCCTTGTCCAAGCCTCAGTCAAAGTGGGGGCTCTGTAGATACCCGTATCCGTCGATATTGGAATTTATAGAGAACCCGACAAACACCCGATGATGATAGGACACATGTATTCTTTAGTTGTCATTGTCATTATTTGGGTTCGTTTTACGATGTAGAATGGGCGTCGTCGATGAAGTATTTTATTAATTTAAATGATATTTAAATTAATGTTTTTTTAGTGAGTTCATTTTATTATTTTAAATGATATTTAAATTATGGTTTTTTAGGTGAATTCAATTTATTTTATTTTATTTTGAATTTATTTTCCCAAGTTTATTTTATTGAAAATAAAATAAATAATTGATTTGAAAAATCATTTTATGAATATATTTGATTTGAAAAATCATTTATTTTAATGTGTTAATTGATTTGAAAAATCCATTTTAAAAGCGAAGAAAACTCGTTTTAGAAGCATGTTTTTGAGCTCGATTTTAGCTCGGTTTTTGGGCCCGTTTTCTTTACGACTTGGCACAAATATCAAGTACACTAACTAACCTAAGCCTCTACCCATCCACCCTTGTCCGAACCCCCTATCCACGGCCCAAATTCCATCCCCAAACACCCCCCAACCAGCCCGCGCATACAAACAACCCCCCTGTTTTGCGTGATGAATCCCGAGCCCAAAACCCGCTCCAAATACCACCAAAACCCGTACCCATTAACCCTAACCCATACCCTAGTATCCTACCCATATTACCCTAGCTTAATCACCAAGAAAACCTCTCTCAAACCCTCACAAAAGCTGCTGGACAGCAGCTATGCGTGAGCAGGCCCGACTGCCTCTCCCTCTCTTTTACCCTACTTTAACTCCGTATAAATACCACCCCTTCACCATACATTCATTCCTCTAAGTTCTCCCCACATCCTACCATCACTCACAAGCTTTAAACCTCAGAAACAAACCCTAATTGCCTCTCAAAAACCCTCCACAAAACCGACATACAAACTGAAACTGTTTGTGGGTCCTCCTCGAAAAACAATTCGTTCCTCCCTCAAACCTCCATCAAAACTCGATTTTCTTGTTCCTAATTAACCACATAACATCCATATACACATTAGATAAAGATTTACGAGCCAAATTGCCCTTGAGAGTACACGAAATCCCTCGAAAAACAGAGTGTTATACACTCTGTTTTTGTGATTTGTTCTGTCTGTCCAGTTCTGTCTGTGCTCGTTTTTCGTGCCCAATAACTCAAAACGAGCAGGGGTTGCTTTAAGCTCTCTGTTCTCCTCTCTTTCTAGTTTTCAAAACATCTTTTAAATCGAATTTTCATCGTGAAACGAGGGAGAAATCGTTGTTTGAAAGTTGCTGTCCAGATTCGATAAAAACGCGTGTTTGCTTTGTTTCTTCGTCGACGACGGCCTCTCGAGATAAAATCTACCATCGATTACGACCCAAGACGGTGTCAACGATACATGTAGGTTGAGGGTGCATCAAATCCTCCTCTTTCTCCTTTTTTTATTTCGTTTTTATGTTTGTTCTTTTCTAGTTTGTTTTTGTTTGTTTATCGCTTTTTATTTATCGTTTAAATTAACTATGAAACTAGTTTAGTCCGAGTATGAGTTAAAGTACCACCATGAACACCCGCGTTGACTTGAGATGGGAAAAGAAACCGCTACTTCAGTCGGTCGTACACCCCTGTCTCATTTACATATCCTCGTGTTCAAGGTAGGGCATAAATAAAACAATTTCTAACTTCCGTTCCTCGCTTTTGACCCTTTGTTGTCTCGGCCAATTCGACCCACCTTAGGACCCGTTGCATGTTAGTATGACCTCTGATTGTTAACATATGACTTATTTAGACGACATTAGATCAATTTAATAACCTAATTAGACATGTTAGGTGGCATCGACATAGCTTTAAAAATCGATTAACAATTCTATAACCTAATTGAATACATCTTTCTTTTCACTTGATTTCTCGCTAGCATAGGAGTGCGTGATTAGCACCTTCCTATTAACACTCGACGATTAAGCATTAATCTTATGATATCGTGACCTAATTGGACCCTTTAGGCCGTGTAGAATACACACTCGCGCATTTCTTCTCAATCGATCAACCTGTCCTATAACTCGTTTTCTAACTCGTTTTCTAATCCGTTTCGCAATCATTCGATCTAACTAATGAACCTAACCTAGGAACTAGGATAGCCTTGTTTGGGTTTGGCCGTGATTTGGCCGTGGCCTTTGGCCTTTCCTGGTTCGTTTGTTTTCGCATCGTTCGTTCTTTATTTGTTTTGTCGCTTGTAATTTATCGTTTGTTCATCGAGTTGTAATTTTCGAGTTAGCCTTCTTTTATCGAGTCAAAACCTCTTTCAAAACCTTAGTCTTGTTTGGTTAGATGGTTGTTCCCCAATGCATGTGAGAGCGTAGTAAATCGCATGTTGTTTAAAGCAACATGGCCCGATTTATGCTAATGCATGCTTTGGTGCGCGGCCCTATGTCTAATTCGATGAGATTGAGCGAAAGCACACATCACGAGGAGTGACCCAAGGCCGTGAGTCATGTAAGCCGTGGGCCACCCCTCTTGTGCACGTTTTCCTAGGCCGAATGGCCATGTGTCGTGTATGGTGTCGTATATAGCAATTGTATTTAGATCGAGTTGTATCTTTAATTTATTGTTGTGTCGGCATGAAATGCCTGGTTTGTAATAGGTAGATCCCACGGCTCCCCCATTCCCCCTTAAGCCTTGTTTGCTTTGTTTTGTATGTTGTTAAATTAATCAACCCACATGCTAAATTACAACTTTGACAAAGTTAGTTTAGTTGCATCTAAAACGACATAGAAATTGTTGTCACATGTTAGGGTTTAAAACGATGTTTGCATATCATATATCGTAGTAGCTATGACCTTGTTTGAAATCCATACTTGACTTAGTAGAGGCCGTTATTGACGGGCGGGGTTGGGTGTCCTTATGGGCTTCCCAACACGTACCCTCACCCCTTACTCAAGATCTATGGTTTGTGGATCCGTCTAAATACCATTGGATTACGAGAGTCATTCAAATCGAGTGATATAGGGTACAAGTCTTTATCTTTAATCACTCGTAGTCGATTGGCTTTATGCTTTTCGATGAAAGGTGTAAAGTTGACTTGAACGGTTCCAAGTTCCCAAAAAACTTGGTGGCGACTCTAATTTGTCTTAATTCGATTCGAAAGAACCTCGAGTCGATTATGCCTAGTGTGGATCCCGCGGACGCAGTTCCCGAGGGCCTTGTCCACACGGCTGATGACTCGATTAATAATAATATGCATGTGTAGTTATGGCGATTTGGCTATGCATGCAAACATATAAAACAAATGCAAAGCGAAAACAATAAAATCCTAGTATGGCCTTCCTAAAAAAATAGTAAAACTAATAAACTATTTACAAACTCGAAAACCAACTCCATTGGTCCCTTGAACTTCATTTGGCACGCACTCCAAGGCAACACCGTCTTTGTCGGAACGCCTTCCCGAATGGCACCGTCTTCAAGGAACTCCCGGATAAATAAATTACATAGCTTTTCTACTTTATACATTATAAAAAGAAAAAGAAAAATAAAAATAAAAGTGATACGAGATCACATTAATTACAACCGAATTGATATCCCCATCAATTTCGGGAAATCTCAATAAAAAACTAAGGCCATACTAAGTACAAATTACATAATTCAAAATTATATAAAATAAAACATGACATTTATACTGAAAATGCAGCATTAATATATGTATGAAACATGCCATCTGATATGCCAAATCGCCCTATTTAAGCTAATATCATATATTCGGTCCGGTTTTATGGATAATTATGACTATTAACTTTTTTTTTTTTTTGAGAAAAGATCATTATCATTAATAAAAAGTCATACGACACCTACAACATATGCCAAGTTCAATCGGATACACATCGATTACAACCATAGGAAATAAATTCTTGTTCAAAGAATGAAACACTGCAACAGAGTCTCTATCATCGATTCGCCGCAAAAGGCTTTCATCCATAAGAGGGTCTCCGAATATTCCTTGACGAGTATCCATTTTTTCTGACGTCATTGATTGTAACCATGAATCGGACAAAATATGTAAAACCATATAACGATCTATAACAACGCTGATCTTCTGCTGACTTACTAGGAAACTGCAAACGAACCAAAAAACGAAAGCTCTCAGACTGAGAGAAGGATACCACCGATATACGGGGACATAGCCCTCAGAAAGAGAGACGAAACAAAAACAAAAGCGGAAATTAAAAAAAAAAGATAAAGGAAACAAAGCGGAACACAGGAAAAAGAAATGGAAGCCACCGCCTCCCTACCAACCCACAACACCGCCAGATCCAAGCACCACCCTGCCACACCACCTCAACAAACTCGTCCGATAAGACCCGAACAACCCACATACACCACGCAGACCGAGAGGAACGAGCAGACCCATACGATCCAGAACCGGGTGTGGGTAAGAAAGGGGAGAAGGGTTAATCGAAAGAGAGGAGACGGGCCGCCGGAGAAAGGTCTTGAGAGACCTCATCCCCGGCGACATGGTAGGGGGTTGATGGGTGGCGGTGGGAGGAAGGAGGAGAACGGCGGCAGTAAAGGGGGAAGATTTAGGGTTTTGTTTTTTAGAGAGAAGGGGGAGAGAAAACTAGAGAGAGAATATAACGGACGATTCTAAATTTCACCAGGTTGACTATTAACTTATTAAAATCACACAATATTACATAAATCAAATTTATGTCCAAGTCAATTACCCAACCTTCTTAGGACTCAAAAATTTAGTCTTCACTAAATATTTGACAATAATTCAACTTGATATTATTTTATTGCTCTTTAAACACTTTTATTCATAATAATAAAGAAATAATTCCCAATAAGTCATAAAAATTCGAAAATTTCAAAATCATAATTTTGTATATTCTGGAAAATTCCCAAAATTTCAGTAAAATTTGCCCATAAAATATTTTTAATTTATTTCACAAATAAATCGCATAAAACATAATTTTAACCTTATAATTCCAAATTAAACATATAAATTATGAAAAATAAAAATTAAAATTTTGAATATTCTAAATAAATTTCCATAACCTGGAAATGAAAAAAAAATTAAGCACCAAAAATCGAATTTACAATTAATGACTACTAAAGTTGCTATTTATCAATTTTATCACATGAAAATCAATAACCACTTAAGTCAAACGAAATTTGACATGCAACTTTAGATATGTTGTTTATATCATATACACAACACTTAGGAAAAATTTCATGCCATAAAATTCAATTTAGCTATTTTTGCTAAAATAGTCACTATTTATTTGATTTTTACATCTAAAAATCATAAATCATGCAAAATAAAACCATTTTATCTAAAAATTTACATACAGTGTGTAAATATTACATGTGACAATATACTAAAATTTCATAGACAAAATCGAAGTCTAACCATTTTTAACCAAAATACCTCTATTTAATCCATTTTTATCATGTAAAAATCATAAATCATGCAATATGAAACACTTTTATACGAAATTTTGCATACAGTAAGTAAAATATGCATGTGAGGCCGTGTAAATATTTCAAGGTCAGAATCATAGTCTAACTAATTTTAGCATTTTAAAAGTCATTTTACTAAATAAAATGTAATAAAAATGCTAAAAATGCTAAAATGTAATAAAAAAAAATAAGCGATATATAAAAGGTTGAAGAGAAAAGAAAAGCCAAAACAAGGAAAAAAAACCTAGAGAGAGAGAGAGAATGAACGACTAAATTTCCGAGCCGCCATTGAATTTACTGCCTATGGCTAGGAAAACTAGCCAACAACGACAGCGAGAATTGAATCTGAGAGGGAGGAGTATCCCTGCTAAAACTAAGGACGATGCTACGTTTGTAGAGGAAGCAGAAAGTATGGAAAATAGGAACCCTAATCTTTGTATACGGGGACCAGGATGTTGATGAGGAAGGCAAAACCAAAAAGATCCATGACATTGTGGGCATCCCAGAATTGGTTGTAGAGACGGACGAGGAGGGTGAAACAGAAGAGGAAATAGAGGAAAGTGAAGAGGAGGAGGAATATGTGTGTGGCAGTTTGGAACAGGGGATAGAAAACTCTGAACAAGGCAAGGAAACAGGGCCTGATGAGACTGAGAATAATGAATGTGACAAGAAAACAGAGCATGATGAAATGTTGCAGATTCAACTTGAGGATGTTGAAGAAGTTATAGATTACTGGAAGCAGGTTGTGGTATGCTTTATTTTAGGCGCTAATCCGCCATGGGAGATTGTGGAAGGTTTTATAAGGAGAATTTGGACGAAATTTAACATTGATAAAATATCTTTCATGCCAAATGGGATATTCTTGGTTAGGTCTAAAACCTTGGAGATGAAAGAAAAAGTTCTTAGTTCAGGGCATTACCTTTTTGATAACAAACCCATGATTGTTAAATCATGGGAGAAAGACATGGAGATGAACAAGGACAATGTGAAATCAGTGCCTGCTTGGATTAAGATCCATAAGTTGCCTCTTAAATTCTGGGGCAAGGGGTTGCCTAAGATTACTAATTTAGTCGGCAAATGTATCAAATGTGATGTGGCTACAGAGGAAAGAACTAGACTAGGGTATGCTAGGGTTATGGTGGAGTTGCAGGTGGATCAACAGTTGCCAGCCAGCATATCTTTTAAGGATGAAAATGGAGGAGTGGTTCAAGTGGAAATTGAATACGAATGGAAACCTGTAAAACGCAAGAAATGTCAAGGTATGGGCCACGAAATGGAGAATTGTAGGAAGGGGGAACTTAAGAAGCCAAGCCAGCAACATGTTAAGCAGGTATGGAGACCAGTTCAGAAAGTTGTAACTGTCTCTCAAATCGTACCGATAAGACTCATTGCTTGTTGAAAGCTACGGTGGATGGGAGAGGCTGTTTGTGGGCTTCCATACTCCAATAAAGAGGCTGGTCAAGATGAGTAGCCGTGAGAGGGCAAAGGAGGGCTATAGTAATGAGGCTTTTGGAGCTTACTCCTACAAGGAGGTTGCTGCCTCACCACCTAAGAGGAGTAGTGCTGAAATTGGTAATGCTGCAAACCCTATTTTATCTAATGGATAGGATAGGCTTTTGAAACATTAGAGGGATGAATAGAGTAGGAAAACAAAGAGATATTAATAATTTTTTGCAATCTAATAATATAGGTTTATTTGGTTTACTTGAAACAAAAATAAAGAATAAGGCTTTTCATAAGGCTTCGTGTAGTTTTTCTAATTGGTGTATCACTACAAACTCTGGATATCATTCTGGTGGACGCATTTGGGTACTCTGGAAGCCTAACTGTTTTAGGGTACATGTGCTGGAGTATAATGCTCAATATGTACACATAAAAGTTGACTCTCTGGTAGATAGGAGGAGTTTCTGGTTAACTGTGGTGTATGCTTTCAATGGAATTCATGAGAGAGAATCTCTTTGGGACAATTTGAGAAAGGCTGCAAGCATGGTAGCTGGTCCATGGGCAATTGCAGGAGATTTCAACTGTGTGATGTCTGCCTCAAAAAGAGTGGGTGAGAATACACCATTAGGTGAAATGGAACCTTTTAGAAGGTGTGTGGCTGATTGTGGGGTGGTGGATATTGCTGCATTAGGGGCCTTGTATACCTGGAACAATAAGCAGAAACCTGAGGAAAGAATATATAGCAGGATTGATAGATTCTTAGTCAATAAAGACTGGTGTGATAAATTTACTGATGTTTATGCACATTTACTGCCTGAGGGATTATTTGATCACACACCTTGCCTTTTAAAGAGCACAAATCAAAGTCAGGGCAAGAGGTGCTTTAAATATTTTAACATGTGGGGTGGGTCAAAGAAGTTCATTCCACTGGTAAGAGAGCACTGGGATTCTGGTTTCACTGGCACTCCAATGTTCAGACTGGCAAAAAATTTGAAGAATATGAAATCTGTGCTTAAGGAATTGAACAAGGAATGCTACAGTGACATTGAGAATGCAGCTACTATCCTGCAGAAACAGGTGGAGGGGTTGCAAGAAGTGATTAATAGAGATCCTACTAATTTGCAGGGCATTACAGAAGAGTATGAAGCTTCTCTAAAGCTGCAGGAGCTAACTAAGGCCAAGGAAAGCTTCCTCTCTCAAAAATCTAAGCATCAATGGATTAAGGATGGGGATGTTAACAGTTCTTATTTTCATGGTATGCTGAAAAGGAGGAGGAATATGAATAAGGTTGCAATGGTTGAGGACATGAATGGCAAGGTGTGTGATACCCAGGAGCAAATTCAGGAAGCTTTTATTGAATACTATCAAGTCCTGCTAGGATCAAGTAAAGATACAAAGAAGATTCATAGGAGAATTATTGCCCAAGGCCCTATCTGCAATGCGACCCTTTGGTATAGCCCGAGGAAACACAGAATCGGGGAGGAAATTAAGGAGGCTTTATTTAGCGTTCCTGATATTAAGTCTCCTGGTCCAGATTGCTACACTAGCAAGTTTTTTAAAGATGCTTGGGAGGAGATAGGAGGGGATGTTATAAGAGCAGTGCAAGATTTTCTCCAACATAGGCAGCTCCTCAAACAACTTAACTCTACAAATATTACACTTATTCCCAAGTGTGACAGGCCAAAGAGTGTGCTCCAATTTCGACCTATTGCTTATTGTAATGTTGTGTATAAGATCATATCAAAGCTGCTATGTACTAGGCTTGCTGAAGTGCTGCCACATATTGTAGGATAGAATCAGGGAGCATTCATACAGCAGAGAAGCATCCAGGAGAACATTCTTATATGCCAAGATTTGATCAGGCTATATGAAAGGCCTCATGCTTCTCAAAGGTGTATGTTCAAAATAGACTTGCAGAAGGCCTATGATACAGTGGAATGGTCTTTTGTTGAGCATCTATTGGAAGAACTTAATTTCCCTCCTGATTTCAAGGCTATGCTAATGCAATGCATTACTACAACCACTTATTCACTCTCTGTAAATGGTGAGATGTTTGGCTACTTCCAGGGTAAGAGGGGCTTAAGACAGGGGGACCCTCTCTCCCCCTTGATCTTTACATTATGTATGGAGTATCTGACTCGTACACTGCAGTATGCTACCTCAAAGTATGATTTCAAATTCCACCCCTTGTGCAAGAAGCAAAGACTAACTAGCCTTATGTTTGCTGATGATGTCATTCTGTTTAGTAAAGGGGATGCCACCTCAATGATGCTCTTGCTACAATCATTTGCTACCTTCTCCAATGCTACTGGACTGCAAGTAAGTGCCTCAAAGTCTAATGCTTATTTCAGAAATGTTCCTGAGCAGTTAAAGTCTGAGATTCTACAGATATCAGGATTTAGTGAAGGGAGCATTCCATTCAAATATCTTGGTATGCCAATACAGACTACGAGGCTTAAAAAGCAAGACTGTGAATGCCTTGTGGATAAAATTTGTGCTCGTATACATGGCTATGGTGCAAGGAAGTTCTCTTATGCAGGACGGTTAGTAATAGTGAAGAGTGTGCTCAACTCTTTACACTCATATTGGGCTTCTATGTTTATCATCCCCAAAGGAATTATCAAGATAATTGAGGCAGTTTGTAGAAACTTCCTCTGGGACAACAGTGCAGATTATAGAAGGACTCCTCTTGTGGGATGGGACACCATATGTAGACCTAAAGATGAAGGAGGATTGGGACTTAAAGATCATGAAACCTGGAATAAGGCCATGGTGGGCAGATTGGTTGACTGGGTAGCTATGCAAAGAGACTCAATATGGGTACATTGGGTACAAAGTAACTATCTTAAGGGTCAGGAGTGGATAGAATATAAGCCTAGTACAAATTCTAGCTGGGTATAGAGGAGAATTTGCAGGGTCAAGGATCAAATGAGTGCTGGTTATGCCAATGGGCAGTGGGATGCTCAACCAGGAGGATTTACACCAGCTGGTTATTATGCCTGGTTTAAAGGGACTAGGCCAAGAGTTCACTGGGTTAAGGCAGTCTGGAATGGGTGGGCTCTGCCAAAGCACCAATTCTTGGGGTGGGTTGTAGCTCACGAGGCTTTGAATACAGCTGCTAGATTATCCACGTTTGGAGTGGATATTGAGGACAAATGTTCTCTATGTGGTCTAGTCTCTGAAACCATTGAGACTTTGTTCTGTGATTGCTTATACAGTAGACGTATCATAAGATAATTGAATAAGAAAACTGCTTGGACCTTTCCTATAAGGGATGTGATGACTTGGTGCGTGAATAGGACAGGAACAGTGCTGCAGAGGGGAGTACAGATTGCAATGATGTTGGGTCTTTTGTATCAGGTATGGCAGCAGAGAAATAAAGGCAGAACCGAGAATGTGTTGATTCGTCCAGAAGGTGTGGCAAGAATAATCTTGGAGGAGATGAGAACAAGAGTTCGAGCCCGAGATAGAACAACTATGACAAGTGCTGAGAGAGATTGGCTCATTAGAATGCGTCTTATAGAACGATATCTTGTTTTATGTGTTTGATCACCATATAAAGTCACTTGTAAGTAATATTTTGATGATTTATATAATTTCTCACATTTCACCAAAAAAAAAATGCTAAAAATAAATTAAAGAGCAATATTTATACAATAAATCATCAAAATGATCTAAAATCAATTTAGGACCAGAATGTTATTCATGAAAAACTTCCGTGGTCATTATCATCATAAATCACAAATTATTAGTTTTATATGTAAACATTTTAACTCGGAAAAACAATAACCGATTATGCATGCAACAACTCTTGCTCTAATACCAATTGTAAGATTCAATAACCTCTTATTAGACACTTCTAATAACTCTATAATTTAGTTTAGCCATAAACTAATCTAGATCTTATGCATGCATAATAATAAAATACAAAGTAAGAAGAAATCAATTAATCTTACATTGAGGGCCGAAACGGGTATACTAATTGGTCTCCTACCAAGTTAGTCTTCATAAAAATCCGAGTGCTCCAAGGATGAATTTAGACCCAATGGTAGGATCTACTCCTCAAGGAATTGTACCAAGATAACCCACTTAATACTTTTACTAATTTGTCACTAGAAATTAGTATAAGTACCCTAAAATAACAACTAATATTATAGTTTACTACTTCTAGTAATGGTGGAATAATATTAGTGATTTTGTGATTTTCTTTCTTATTAGTTCTTCACAAGATCTAGAGAAAATGTATAAAAATTATCTACATAATTTTGTAAGAATGAATTTAATTGAAAAAGAAGAGAAAACTCCTCTTTTTCTTGTGGGTGGCCGGATGGCCTTGGGTAGTATACCCAATCCATGCTCAAAATGTTCTTCTCAAGATTTTACGCATGCAAGCCTATAATAAGTAGGGTATGATTGTGTTCCCTTTAATTAAATAAATTTAAACACAACCAACTCCCTACACTCCCATTTACACGGCACCCATAAGGTAAAATGGGTCCATTTTAAGTTTGTCAATTGTCAACTTGTGTAGTGTGACATATTGGACATTTTACTAGAAATGTTTGTTAATAATGCATTTTTAACTTATTAAAAATCATTATATAAACAAAATAAATCACATACAAAAATTAACTAGTAATTCATGATTACAAGTACTTAAAATGGGTCATGGAATTATAAATCACAACAACTTCTATTTATAATAAATCATTCGTTCTTATTTTAATTGTCTCATAAACAATAAATAAACCTAAGTAATAAAACAATTTAATTACTTAGTACGAATCTTATTTAATCGAATTATAATAAGATACGTATTTTCAATCACAAAATCATCCGTTCAATTTTAAGGAATTAATTAACTTGTATCAACATACAATTAATTAATTAATCAATAATTAAGAGTGTTACCCTAGAGGTATGACCTTAAGGGATCAACTGATCACCACCGCCATACGACAGTAATGTCAAACTCTAGCCAGCCAATCATTACCAATTAATGTGGATCAGTTGACGATAAATTATTACTTTCCCTCATGCATTCTTATTATGAGATTTAGACATGTGATCGCATTATTGTCGAGGACACATACTCCAACACTTGCAACACATCAAGGTCAATGAATTGGGTAGGTTCGTAACTCTTACCTAGTAATTCCTTAAATCGTTGACGGTGTGCATTATCGATGAATTCCACTTCCGGAAAGTGCTCAATTGTTCGACACCTGGTAGAACCACGTATTCTTGGTCCCTTGACTCTTGTGAGGCGGTTGAGGTAGTTCCCTTTCGGCGTTTGGATCCTGACTCGTCGGTCCTCTTTCTTTTGTCCCTTGTAAACATTCTTGCTTGATGTGCTTGGTTGGAACTTGATCAATGATGTAAGGATAGACCTTCTTGTTTCTTTATGCCTTGGATTTATGCTTTTGTCATGGGGTTTTATGTGGTGGTTATGGAAAAGGATGATGAGATGTGGTTATGTTGATGTTAAGATAAGGGAATGGGAATGGTGAGGGGCAGATTTATCAAATAAGTAGGTTGGGATGTTCGGACTGGGTTGAGGTTCAGCCCCATACTATTCCCGTGTGACCCACGCGTCCTAGAATTAGCTCGAGCATCCCTTAGTATGGGACGGGCGTCCTAGGGTCAGGTCGCGCGTCCTTTGATTCAGGGCTCTTTATCTTTGTTTCCTTCCCAGTTGTGGGTCGTGCGTCCTCCCCGTAGCTCGGGCGTCCTCCCTCTACTTTTGTCGAAAACGAGGCTTAAATTAAGCCTTTCCCTTGCTCCCTTTGTGATCCCCACTTCATCATCGTGTTCGTTCCTGAAAAATGGCTTAAAAAGTAGATAAGAACTCTCCTTCACAACTCTCATGTGAGGACTAAAGGATTCACAACTCTCACGTTGTGAATCTAAAATGCAACTACCACTAGCATGCAATGCGATGTAAGGCTTCGAGAAGTATATTACAAATGGTGGTTTGAGATAGGACTCCACCAAACTAAGTTAAATGACAAATTTCATTATTCATGGAGCTTAATGCTCTTAATAGGCGATGAAAAGCTTGCGAATGGACCTCAAGTGAGCATGAGTAAGTTTTGAACCATTTCAAAATAAAGTAGGGTCAATTCAATAACGACCTCTCTTTGAACTCCTTCCCCTTCTTATTTGCCTTGTCATGATGGCCTTCCCAGCTATTGTAACTTACAAACTTGAGTTCCTTGGCATAGGGGGGTTTCCGTTTGCTCCTATCTTTCTTAAAGTTGATGATGACGAAAGTATTTGGACCTATCAATCCTTCAATAATAGAAGGCAAACTCTCATAGCGTTGGGGATTGGGTAGCTTGGGAGTTGGGATTGTGGGTGCCAAGTTTTCACAAATAGGCTCCCGCTTAGTTTTGTCCTTGAGCTTCTCTACCAAGTAATTTTTGTATGGCGTTTTGACTTTCTTAAGGTCTATAATGTCATCTCCAACTATCATGGCCTCCATAGTGGGTGTGAGAAGGTCCTCATTATCAATAAGGAAGAGGCATTATTCTTTTTCATTGAAGTAATCCTCCAACCTTTCAAGGATGGGTTCCTCAAGCAAGGAAATCCCACAACTCCATTCATCATTTGAGTTCATCTCTCCCTCATTCTTCTAGTTTTTGTGGGACTCATATCCCTCATCATCTTCTTCCATTGGTTTGTCATCATTGCTTTCTCCATACGAATCATAAATAGGGGCTTCACTCCTTATTAACTCTTTCTCCATAACCTCAATGTTCACAACAAATGACACCCCCTCATACTCACATAGGCCAAGAGTATTTGGTTTACTCAACCTCATATCTCCTTCGTCAAATACCACACTTTCAAACTGACAAGAGCTCAATAAAATTGGTTCTTCCAACTTCACATCTTCCACATCAAAGGTCATTCCCTCAAATTCACATTCATGGTCAATGCTCAAGTGTTGGTGAGGAGTGGTTGGTGGGATGGTTGCTTGGGTTGCCCCCATTTGGGCAATTTGATTTGTCAACTCCTGACCATGGGTAGCAATGTTTTGAAGAACATTGTTTCTATTTTGGCTCTCTTCTAACAATTGTGTGAAGAAATTTTGTCTGTCTCCTTCATTTGGAGAACCACGTTTTAAATGTCAAAGTGATGATCATCTTCTTGTTGGGTGTGGGTGTGAAGGTGGTTATATTTTGGCATTTGGAATTGGTTGTAAGGTGGGTCTTGGGAGGGTGGTTGTTGTAGATATTGGATGTGGGGACTTTAGAAAGAAAAGTTGGCGTAGTTGTTAGGACTTCATTGTATGAGTTGTAAGGTAGGTTTGTGTTGACTTGCTCCTCAAACTCCCTGTACTCATTGTAGTCATACTCAAAAGATCCACCACATACTCCATGTGTCAAGCCTTCGGTCATCATCATATATATCTGAGACAAAGGTATAACTACAAGCATGGAAACTACAATAAAACGGTAAGAACGACCTTGAGGAACAAGTTCCTCAAGGTTAAGGCACAATTAAAATAGACAAACAAACAAGAACTTAATCACAAAACACCATCCCTGCCAATGGCGCCATTTTGATGTGAGTGAGTCGTTGTTCACTCAATCAAACACATTTATATTCTCAACAAACAACTAGTAAGTGGTTAAGTCGAGGTCGATCCACGAGACGGTGTGTTTAGGGTCCTAAGTCTAGCTATTCTAAGTTGTGCAAGTGTCACGATTATATGGATTTGAGGTTGTGTTCTAAACTACGACAAGGAAATGTAAACAAATGAATAAAATGGTAAGTAAATAGAAATGGAGATGTAAAAAAATGATTAAAGACACTAGGATGTCATAGGATCATAGGGAATCATGGTAAGATAACATAAATGAGTCACATAAATGCAGGCAATTATTATTGTTGGAATCGAGTTAGCTTATGTCTTACAATTCCTAGGGTGACTTAGGTCTCTGAGCCGAATTGGTCACAACTTTACAACACCTACATCGACTTGGTTCTCCCTATTCCACTATATGCATGGTCTAACAAGCCTTGAGTTAGTTTATATCTTACAAGTCTTGTTGAAAGGATAAGAGAATCATGCTAGGTTGTCAATAAAGCATTTTATCAAACATAACATGTGCATAAGTTGAAAGTACAATAAGCAAGCATTCATATGAACTCATTAAGCATAGATCTATCCCATGGTTACTCCCCTAGTCCCCCACTAACCCTAGCTAAGAGACTACTCACTACACATCATGGTTAATATGCTGGCAATGGTGTCAAACATCACAACACAAATGAACATGATAAATAAGCAAGGTAATAAACAAAGGATTAACAAGTAAATAAAGAGAGATTAAGAAAATTATCAACTTAAAAAGTAAAGATGAACATAAATAAAGGTAAAGATAAAGACTTGTCACTTAGTCTTCAAATACATACCCAAGAGATCCAAATGTAAATAACTTGATAACAAAGGAAATGGAAAAACAATAGAAGAAACCCTTTGATTAATGGTGGAGAGTTGTCAATTCCCAATACAAACCCAAGAATTCTTCAATTACAAAGCTAGATCTAAGATTGTTTGAGAAATAATTAAGGAAATATTAAAGTGCAATTTGTTGAATGATTAAAGACTAATCTATTCTAATCTACTCCTAATGAGAGCTTAATGTACTCTAAGGGAACTTAACCCTCAAGTTCTTACAAAAAGGGTATAAATAGTGGTACAAGGATTAGGTTAATTAAGGGCTTAAATGACGATTAGGCCCCTTAATTGAAGTCCAACGCTTTGCAAGTCCTAGAAGGGGACGTGTGACCTCCCTTCGTGAAGACAATCATCTTGCAGCAAGGGACGCCCGTCCTGAGTTTGGGGACGCCCGGGTCAGTTTTGGGACGCCCGTCCTCTTTTGTATTTCTTCTTCTTCTTGTTTTGGCTGCCCCCTAATCTGTGGGGGGTCCTTTATAGGTCGTGGGAATCCCTTGTCATTGCCCAATTACTTGTTTTATTGACTTGGGCCTTTAGTGTTAGTCTTCTCTTCGATGCTTGGTCGTTGGATGTTATCTATTTAGCTCCGTTTAGGCAAGGTTAGTGCTCCTCTCCTACAAAGGACACTGAAACTCATAGATTATGCATAAAAGGAAGCTAAAGACAAGAAACGATATAATACACACTAAAAAACATAGGAACTAGGCTAGTTAGGGGATTAAATGTTCATAAGTAGGAGTTACATCAAACTCATACCAACACGCCCTAATCACCTCCCAAAAATCGACACCAACAACAACACAAACAACACTCACACCCTTAACCCACCACCACGACAACCAGTGGCCACCACAGTGGTCTCCCTTGACCCACGGTGGTTCCACCAGCTGATAGGTCAATCCACGACTAAAGCACTACACCCCACGACTCAATTCCAACACAAACACCACACAACAATCATAACCCGACAAACACCGCACCAACCACCACCTGTAACAACCCGTCACCACCATTAGGGCCGCCCAGCACCGATACTTCCAACCACCCAAGTCCCAAGTCAAGTCGACAATAAAATAAGAGTTAAATTCCGTCTTAACACCCACGACAGCCACCCCCTTTAGACGCCCAATCCGCCACCCACGGTGGTCAACGACGGTCACGTTTGGTCCTACTAGAGTCACGACAGTCAACGACAACTACTAAGGTCAACGGAGTAACTCACGGTGGTTTATACGGTGTACATAAAATAATTTAATTGAATAGCACGATATAAATATAAATTACGACGATCTTACCTTAAGAAGCTAATTTTTTATAAAATCCTTTTACTTTTCTCTCTTTAGATCTTTATCCCTTGCCTTAGGTTAATTATTTGTGTTTTTATGTTTGTATAAGATTATGGGGCAGGTAGATGAGCTTATATAGTTGTAGGAAGGAAAGAGGGAGGAAGTTTCCGAATTTACAATTCTCTTATTATTGTTTTCTTTTTATTATTATTACATATTATTAGTAGTAGCATACAATTATACTTCCGTCACCAATACCGTACCACACGCCTCACACACGTGTCATACACGAGCTCCAGCTATTCCCGTCTCAACATTATTTAATTATTTTATTCCCCTCTTACAAATTAATTCTGGCATCTTTCTTATGCTGGCAGAGTCACTTTGATTAACTCAATTCTGGCATCTTTGCACTCTTATTGAGCCTCGGTTTTTCTTATTCCTAATGGCATAATGAACAAAATTGGTGCCAATTGTAGGAATTATCTGTGGGGAGGCAAAACTGAGTATGGAAAGGCTTCTAATGTCAGCTGGAGCTTTGTTTGTTCCCTCAAGGAGAAAGGTGGTTTGGGTATTTAAGAAGCTAAATGTTGGAACAATGCTCTGTTGGGCAAGTATGCTTGGTGGATTGCACAGAAAAATGATCACCTATGGGTCAAGTGGATTAGTCATGTGTATATGAAAGGAGTGGATTGGACAGATTATAATGCTCTTCCTGACTCTAGTTGGTCATGGAGGAAAATTCCTCAAATCATGACTACCTTTAAACAAGCATACACAAGTAATAGATGGCTGAACTCTGATAGATAATATAATGTCTCTGAGGGTTACGACCAAAAGTAGCCTGGAGATTTGTGTGTTGGAATAGTCTGAATGTTCCAAAGACTCATTCATTTTCTGAGCTACAATGCATCCACGTCTACTGACAAAGGATAGAATGTTGAGGATAGGTATTCAGGTTGATAATTTGTGTGAGATTTGTAGTACTGCATCTGAGATTCATCATCATTTGTTTTATGAGTGTGATTATAGCATGAAATGTTGTAGTATTCTGCAGGCTAGATTGGATGTCAGCTTCAGATTAAGTGATCTTGTTCACTTGCAAGTTAATGGCAGAGGGAGGACTAAGCTACGGGGGGAAATATATTGGAGATTGCCATGTAGCTCTGATGTATTTCATTTGGTATGTTAGAAATGAGATAAGATGCCACCACTATGTACACAGGCCTGAACAAATTGTTGCTCAGGTTATGTCTGACATTTATACTAGATTCTTCAGAATTAATACTAGTGGACTGGCAGTAAGAGATAGTAATTGTGTAAGGATGCGATGTTCTGGACTCTGATTTATCACAAATTCTTGTTTGTGACGGATACCATTTTACCTCACAAAGTAACCCGTCACAAGGGAGACCAATTGCTGATTTATTTACATCTTTGTTAGCTTTTAATCTATAGGTTTATAGATATGTTGAGCTTGTAACATAACAGTTTTGATGCAATTCTAATATACTTAGGGTGCACATAAATGCACGGGAGAGATCAACTGACACACGGGATTCTCACACACCATGACAAAATTACCCCTATGCATTTCTCTAGCTTAAATACCGCACAACCTTTTTCACTTTACCAAACTTGTACCAAAGATACTCCCTGATTTCATGGCATCTCTATTTTTTTCTGCAATTAAAATGTTAATTTTTTTTAGTTAATTTTAATTTTCTTTTTCTATGATCTAAGCTCTTGCAAAATAATATGGATTTAGTTTCTTTTTGTATTGTTGGTTATTGTTCTTCATGTTCCACTTTCTTGATTATATTGTCCAAATATTTTGCTGAATTAATTTTAATCAAAGGCTCTAAAGTAGTTTTCTTACAATTTTTATGCCAATTTTGCCAACTTTTTATTCTTATAAAGAAAGTTAGTTGTTTGGAATTGACTTTAACTCATTTGTATAGAATGGCTCATCTTTTACCCGTTACCCATTCGATCAGGTATTGAGCTGAGTCGACCCCGGTAGACATAGCCTCGCTTGTATTCTGCGCCAGCTAATTGTTAATTGTAAAACACCATTTTGAAAATGGCAAATTCTTACGGGTATACCCCTTTTAAAGTTAAAATGGGTTAAATATACTCATGTGAAAGAAATAAGACAAAAGCATGGTCAATTATAGTGTCGACTCGATCTTGCCCGGATGTTTATTATTGCACCATCAGTATAGGGGGAGCCGGGGAGGGATTCAAACTCGTGACCTATTATCACGATATCTCAGTCTTAATCACTAGGCTAAGACCTCTTCGATTTAACATATTAACCCCCTTAGTTTGAAATTTTAACGGTGTCGAAATTATGTACTCCCTCCATCCCGATCCTTTCTATTTTAGGAATACATTTGATGAGCAATTTGATCATTTACACTCAATTTGGTCCACTTGTCATTTAATAATTAATTTCCTCTTCTTTCCTTGATCTTTATGACAAAACCAAAGAATAACAATTGACCGGACGGAGGGAGTATTATTTAGCAAATAAATTACCTAATATAGGTTGCTAGGGGATAAACAAATTAGTACCTCAGTATGAATTTACACAAGGAAAACAACACAAGTAAAAATATTTGTCCTTTAAATAATACAATAGTGGACCCCATAGTAAAAGTAAGAAACTAGGTAAATAAAAGTCAAAAGAAGAATAAGGGCAGTGGTAGCTTACCCGCAACAAACCCCGTGGGAGAGTACATTTTCCCCGCGGATATATCACTACCCTATACTTAACATTCCCAAAAAATAAATAGCATAAGGGTATAATGAGGATAAAATATAGAGTTTGCCGAAATATTCTAAATATTTTTTTTTTTGCCTGAATTTCTTAAGGTACCAAAATGTGAACATAGTGCACATTAAGGTATTACGTTTTAAAATTTTTTTGATAAGGTATTAGTTTTTAAAAAGTACAACATTAAAGGCTATTTTCATCAATTGATCATATTTTTAAATATTTTTCTACTATAAGATAGTTAGCCGGCCTTTTGTAGTTTCATATAAAAAGATGACCTTAACATGAAATAACTCTTTTTTTACGCTCTTCTAAACTACATAAAATATTACTCCCTCTATCCTCGTCATTTGTTTACTTTATATAATGGGTTGACTCTTCCCAAATTTGGCTTTTTTATTCGTATAAGTGAGGAATCGAACCCTGACAACTTTGTTTCACAAGTCCTACCAGCCAACTTTGATACCAAACATAATATATACGGAATACATTTTATTAGTTTATTTGACTTAATTGAGAAGGTTCAAACTAGAAGATAGACAAATTTAAACCAAGCCAGAAGAATCAGGCAAACCTTGCCATAGATCACTCCTACCAACATCTGTTGATCCCAAAACACGAATTCCTTTCGGCTTAGACTTGAAATGAGTAATAATAAATGCCCTACAAATTGGACAATTAAAATGTGTAGAAAGCCATTTATCTATGCAACCCTTGTGAAACAAATGCTTACATGTTTTGAGTTGTCTTAACTCTTCACCATCTACAAAAATTGATAAACAAACAGGGCACTCTTCTTCTTTTCCCAATTCCGAGCTCATTATTATCAACTCCATATCTTTCTTAACATTTCTTTCTTCATTATTAACTTGATCATCCAATTTGGACCTTGCTATTTCCAAATCCCCAGAGTTTACGGACCGACGTCGAAAGAAGGTGCATGGGGTTGGTGGACAATTGATTAGGAAGAAGAAGGTGTATAGTAGGGTTGGTAGCATGACCATGATTAGTAGCATGATTAAGAAGCTATAAGGTGACATCAAATTTGTTTTGGAGAAGTTAAGGTTAAGATGAAAACAAGTGAGCAATGAAATAAAGAAAGAGAGGAAGAAAAAATATTATATTGGGTAGATTCTTTGTTATAATTTGATATGGGATGGGAAGAGGTTGAGGGTTTTTAAAGTGTACTAGAAAAAGGAACAATATTGTTAAAAAATAATAAGAAGTGAGGGTGGTTTTTGAGTGTGATGTAATTGCAGATTTTAATTTGCTTAAGACCCCGTTTGGATACTTGAATTTCATTTTAAATGACCAATCTCAAATTATAAATGTGAAATCATGAATCTCAAATTCAAATTCTTTGTTTGGGAAACAAGGGATTTGAAATTTAGAATTTGAAATCCAATTTTTATGTTTGGCAATACAAAGAATTTGAGAATCCAAATTTGATCCAAACTCAATAGTTAACTTATATTGCAAGGTTTTTAGGCTAAAATTTTCCGCAATACAAAATAGAATGCTCAAATTCGGTTTACAGTTTCAACTAGAATGCTCAAATTGTCCAACTATGATCAAATTCGGTTCGGTTTACAGTTTCAACTAGAATGCTCGATTACGCTCATCAAGACAAAGCAAAATCCAATCTAATTTTTGATCACTCGGAAGGTCTTTGAGAACTTGAAATTTCACCGGCGCCTCCACGAACATATTTACGGCTTGTAGAATCTGAGGACGTAGGATGCCAACAACTTTGGAAACCTCATCAAATACCTCTTTTCCTCCCAAAGTTGGAGTTGCTTTTAGTCTAGCTTCAACATAACTTTGGAGTGTGTTAGCAACTTGAGTAACCGCATCAGCTAGACTATCACTTTTTCGCTTCTTTTTGGAGCTTGTTGAAGTAGTATCGATGCTAGAAGTCGAACCATCACATGCTTCCTCATCCATCATAGTAGCACCCTCTTCATAGTGCTCCCCTCCATCACCAACAGCTCTATCGGGTCCAAGTAATATCGATATATCATCCCAATGCTCGATATATTTATTGGCATAAGATGAAGCAGGTGGGTTGGCCTACAATGAGTATGCAGAAAAAAGACACATACATGTTAGTCTGATAAAATATAAATCTGTAACTATCCAAAAAGAAGCTGCAGAAGACAACCTCTCTGTGAAGAGAAGCTGCAGACTTATGCACCACTAAAACTTAACTTGCCATTAAAGCCGAACTCCTGGGGTGATAGGACATAAGAAATGGACTCAACACGGAGAGAATAGAAGGCGACGGATTAAACGAAAAGAAGCTGCAGAAGACAACCTCTCTGTCCAAATGTATATTCAATCACATTTCATAACAAAAGCACAGTTCATGCCACAGTTAACAAACTGCAAACAGTAAATCACAACTGCAAAGTGACTTCAGCTACGAAAATTGGTGCATCCATTTGGCTATTCCAAGAAATATATCCTCTCTTCTTGGGTTGTGTAGGAACCAAAACTTGCTTTCTTTTTTCAGCCATCACCTATAAAAGAATAGGTCAGAATCTACAACATTAAAATCAAGTGGGGTGATAAGCTCCTACAACATTAACATTCAAGTTATGGCGAAAGCCGACATCCTAAATAAGTTCACAGAATGTCAGGCAGGAGAAAGCCGACATCCTAAATAAAAGAATGTCAAGAGCTTTATTAATGGGCAAAGGGGGTAGAAAATAAACTGGACAGAATGTCAGGCACACTGACTACCAACAACTTCAGAAGCAATAAGCACTTCAGAGATTAAAATTGCTATCAACTTCAGTGATTCAGGGCATCAGGTTGATATAAAGTACGGCTTTTTGGTGAGTATTTTGGCGATGTCCAGGATCCAAATATAACATCCAATCGAAATACACATACATTAAAAGGACAAAAAAAATCACAATCCACCTTTTGAATGACTACTTACCACCATCATTTTCCTCTTTTGCTGCAAGATCGTGGTAAGTAGTCAGATACCCCTCCTAGCTCGATAATCATTCCACATTTTTCTTTGCAAGATCGTCTCTAAATTTATTCCACTCTTCGTTTGTCTAACACTCACTACATAATCTTCTCCACCATCCTCTTCTTGTACCACTGCATTTTGTAAATCTTGTTCTACCTCATTCATTAGCGCCGTTTCATCCATTTTTTCAAATCTTAAGAAGTTGTGTAGAATGACACAAGCATTTATGATTCTGACTTGGGTTTTTTTACCATAAAAGCTACTGGTCCTCATAATAGCCCAACGCTTTTTCATGCAACCAAATGCTCGTTCAATTGTGTTACGAGCTGATGAATGGCGCAAGTTAAAAAGCTCTTTGGAATTTGTTGGGGTGTTCCCTCGCCATAAATTTAAGTGGTATCTTGTACCTTTATATGGAGCTAAGAAACCTTCACCATTGGTATACCCTAAGTCCACAAGAAAATACTTATCCTTTGGTACTTTAAGATTATAAGCATGCCTTTGAAGAGCGTCGCGTAGGACACGTTGATCAGAAGCGGACCCTTCCCACCCGGGTAGAACATATGTAAAAAGAGATCCGGATCACAAGTCGCTAAAACATTTGTGCTAATGTGACCATTTCTATCCCGATACCTACCTCGGTCCTCTAAAGGGACAAATCATATCTATATGAGTGCGTCAAGGGCGCCAACCACACCCTCAAACCATTTAAATTTTGGATCATTGACAAAACTAGTGGTAGTATCAACTTCCTTCACGTAGTATTTTCCTATTTTTAAAACAGCTCGGAGCACCGTGTGAAATTGGCGACTCTTGGTTTCTCCTGATCGTGCAAAAAGAGCTTGAATAGTTCGGTTTTTCAAATTGTGAGCAAGGGTGTGGAGAAAAAATGCGACAACTTCTTCATTAGTCACGTTTCTAGAGGTAATTAACCCACCCTTTGATCTCAGAATCCTACATAATTTCTCAAAACAACGCCTATCGAAACGCAATTGCTCTTGACATTTTCTATTGTTTCTTAATGTATCTAACCACATTGCTCTTTTTTGTGAACGTTCGTGTTCGTTCCCAGCCAAATCCCTAATCTTATACCTTTTGTAACTCAACGCTCCTACTATAACGACAACACAACCCACAACTAGTGTGAAAAGCTCCATATCATCATCTTCTTCTTCTATTCTGACACGTTTCAGTGATTCCCTTTCATTATTATCCGCCATATTACTCAATACTCGCAAATCTGAAAAATTATAATGAGTTTATATCATGTAAATAGTTCATTTTTTTTGGTTTAGTTTTTTTTACTCATTCCATCAGCATTCAATTATCAATTCACTAGCAAATAAGGCGCACATTTACGACAAATTGAAGCAAATCAGAAGCATAGAACAGTTCAAAATAACTAATAATACGATACATTTCAACACAAAATCAAGCTGCAGCTATTCAATGAACAAAATAACAAATGAAACGATAAATTTGCAGAAAGATCCAGAGAGTTTATCCAACATATTTGCAGAAAAACAACTTAAAATGAGTTCACATTGCACTGTTCAAAGAGTCTATATCAAACCCGAGTTCAGAAATCAATTAATTTTCCACATTACACAGCCGAGTCCCACCTTGAGTAAGCATGACAGACAATATCAACTAATCAAGAGACATACCCTTCTATATAATCATTCAACGATAATGTTTTCAAATTTGTCTCACTTCTGAACTAAATCTTTAGCATACACAATCATGCTAAAACCAGAGAACAAAACCACAAAAATCGAAAAATTAATTGAACTCACAAAAATTGAAAAATCAACTAATCATACGATACATTTCAACCCACAAAAATCGAATATCAACAATTCAATGAACAATGAAACGATAAATTTCAATACACAAATCATAATTTAGCAAAGAGTAATTAGAAATTTAAACCTAGAAAAATTGAAAGAGGCGTAAACATACTTGGATTGCTCTGATGGATGTTGATGAGAAGAAAAACGATGATTATAAACCCACGAAAAATCGCACGAACCCTAGAAATTGGGGATGAACTTTGTCGATGAAATTGATGTTGATGAATCGAGATGAGGGAGATGGAGTTTGAGTCTGTAGAACATTCTAGAGTGGAGTTGTAATTTGGAATACGGGGGGTAAGGGGGTGGATTTGGAATGGGCCGTTTTATTAGTCTTTAGAATTTGATAGGATTTCAACCAAATCCAAATCCAAATTATGCCATTAGCCCAAACACCATATTTGGGCTAAATCCGGAATTGCAAATGCAATACCTGTTTCCAAACAGGCCATAATTGGTAAATCTATGAGAGGTGATATTCATGACTTGATTTCAAACACCATTAACATTAAAATTGCTCTTGAGCTTCGTTTAAGCCCAAAAAGGAATGAATAATCAGGATTTGAAGTTAGGAGATTCAATTACAGGTTAAAAGAAGTAAGAGAGCAAACTAGGAAGTTATGAGATGATCGAGTTCCATTGTCCATTTGAACTCACGTATAAATCGAGTTACAAAGCACCTTTGGAGGCCAAAAAGTACAAATAGGGGTGGAGATTTAGACATATAAATGATAAAAGGGTGTGGTATGTTTGGATGTGGGGAATGTGGTTCAGGATAGTGTTGTGGTCCTTGATCACAACTTTCACCAATCAAGTGTTTTTGTGGAATTAAGAGTATAGTATAGTACTTCGTAACAACTTACAACTTATCAAGTGTAACATGAAACAATAATTGAGAAAGGAATGCCTTTGA
The DNA here is from genome assembly GCF_048544455.1 of Silene latifolia. NCBI lineage: Eukaryota > Viridiplantae > Streptophyta > Magnoliopsida > Caryophyllales > Caryophyllaceae > Silene > Silene latifolia. The sequence continues at coordinate 54,070,726 of NC_133530.1, forward strand.
GATGAGGACATTACATGTTTAGACAAAAGTTTGTGAGGATGGATATTGCTGTCTCTAGACAACCATGGATTATATGCAACTCCCATCACTTCACTTCATTTATGTGATTAGTTTAGCTGAACTAACACCTTGTTGATTTTTGTGGACGGATGATAATATTTGTTGGACATGATGTCTCAATCGAGCAAATGCAATTTTTTAAATTGTGGAATGCGATAGCTTTACTACTTTTTTAGGAGTATGGATTATTTACGTACTATTAACTTCGATTTAATCCCAATGTAAAATTAAAGAGCATAATCCAAATTAGCGGTCAAGCTACCTGGAAAAACCGTTGGATTAGTAAGCTGCTTAAGGTCGTTGATCGGTTCGTTGGTTGATTTAATTATATTACTCCGTTGGTTTTTAAAAAAAATCAGCGATCAAGCTACCAACTTGCTAAAAAAATATTTAACTCCTTAGCAAAAATAATCCAAACCACAAGTGACGCTTTTATAATAATTCTAACTTCATTTAATTTCAAAATAAATCATAATATTAACTTTATCTTCTTATATATACTCAGTAATTTGGTATCTATTTGTCAGGTCACCCTTAATTAAGGAAAATAATTCTAGAAACATTAAACCTATAATTACATTAACCTCATCCCTAGAGCTAGCAACTCTAATCCGGCCCGAACCCCAGCAAACAGGACCCGATAGAACCCGAAAATATTGCAACCCGAATCTGACACGTTGATGATCTGTAACCCGATTAAGGCTTACCTGAAACTGAATCTGACCCGAGATGACTCGTGACCCAAGTAAACCCAATTCATGTATTGACCCTCTACCCGACCTGAATGATAACTCGAAAATAACCCGAAATTAACTGAAATAAAACAAAAATTAAATCATTAACAAGAATAAAATTTTTTAAAAAATAAGAGCTTCTCATTATAATAAAATCTCCCTTACAACACATTATCAGGCATAGCCTACAATAAGTCAATAACTATCCTCTTAACTACCAACTAGTTTTGTTGCCCGTGAGAACTCACGGGATTATTTATGGTTTTCCGCTTATGTTTACTGTTTGATGTCATGTGTACAATGTACTCGATCTTGACATCTTGTGATGATGTAGGATTTATATGAAAGCCTAGAACTTTCTTTTAGTTTTTGTTCTATTTTTTGATGTGTTAAGTGTCGAAATTTCATTTTACTTTATCCTTTCAACTAAAGAGAGCTGAGACAATGCTCTTATGATGAAGATGGGGAAGTTTATATATATAGGCAATATTATTTGACATTCAAAAATTAAAAAGATGGCATTAATTTTAGGATAAAAATTTTGGAGGAAATGAACAGTAAAATTGAGATACATCCATATAGTGAGTAATACTTTCAAAAATTGAGCTCCATCTATTGTGATATTATTTGCTTCACTGATAAATAATCATCAGTAAGGCCCTTATTAAATTATCCTATTTATTTAACCTTTATTTCTTTTATATGGAATGACCTTTTTGTTTTCCTCGACATTATTATGCTTTGTATTTATGTTACCTTTTTTTTTTTATCTTACCCTTCATCCACAATTTTTTTCTTTCCTGTAATAAATTGTTGAAATTAATGCGAAGATTAATTACAAAAAATTCTTATGTAAATATTATAGTAAGACTAATTTAAAATTAGGTGTTGATTTTCGCATTATGCATTTTACTCATTACAGTACACTATTGACAATTATACCCTTCTCACTTCCCCTCACATCTTCCCTCTCTAACTTATCTCAAAACTCTCTCTCTCTCTCTCTCTCATTCACATACCCAACGTACTACATTAAAAATAAAAATAATAAAACGACTTACACACCACAACCACCGGCGCCCAACTACAACACGAGTATTAAAACTCGTCGGACAGCTCAACACCACCACCACCGACGATCACCTGCGCCATTGACAACAACTCACACAACCCTCTCTCTCTCTCTCACGCCTTCCCTCTTTCGCGGGGAATACTCACCGGCAAACGGTTTTGTTACAGCCCATTACTCGACACCTACCCACCGCCCCTTCAACCTCTGACGCCCTAACCACTGTCCCTCCTGCCACTTCATACCTCTTAAATATCCTCAATTATATTAGTATATTTGAATTCCCATCAAATAAATCCTACAAAGTAAATAATTAAGTAAAAGTTGAGATAATTTTACGATTGGAGTAAATAAATTTCAATAAACACTCAACTCGGAAACAATTTGGGGCACATAATACATTTGGCGTGTAATGTGGAAGACATCATTAAAATCTACCAAACTTGTATATGTAAAACAAATTGTTTGGTTTGGAATAAAACTAAGAAACAACTAATATGTAATTGGTAGAGTAAAGGGTGGATATGACATGTAAAGGTGTTCATCTATCGATTTCAATAATTTAAACGGAAAATTCACGTGGTACACTCGAACTTTGCCATTTTTCACGTGGTACCCAACTTTTTAAGTTTGTGCATATGATATCCTTGAAATTTGATTTTCAAGCACAACATGCCTTTTTATCGTTTTTAAAATTTTTAATTGAGCATAAACTATAGACCAGAAATCGGAATTGACTAATTTTTTTTTCAAATTGATTAACTCTCCGAGATCTATAAATTAGTAAAACGAAAATGGCCATTCGGAAGTTTAAGATCGAAGATATGTTTGATTTGAGATTTTCTTTAAAAAAATCCCTATAAAAAGTCGGTCGGCAATTTTTTTCCCCTCAAATCGTAAATTATGACGAGATAATCATTTAACAAAAAAAATTGGCTGATTCTGAATTCCGATCAAGGAGTTATGTGCAATTGAGTTTTTTTAGAGCGACGAAAAGGATATGTTATGCATGGAAATCAAACATAAATGGTATAATGTACACAAACTTAAAAAGTTGGGTACCATGTGCAAAACGACAAAGTTCGAAGGTACCACGTGAATTTTCCGTAATTTAAATGATAAAATGAATAAGACTTATAGATAAGTGGGGTAAACGAGGGAATTTCAAATGGTAGAATTAATAAACTCATGGATGAGCGGAGTAAATGGTAGAATGTTGATAGTTTTTTTAATTAAATTGCTCAATTATTTGTTTTGACATTTAAAGAAGCAAATATAGATATGAAAATTTCTAATTCAATTTGGTAGGGTATTATAAGTGGAATTTGCTTAAGAGATGTCACATATATTTTAGATGGCTTAAGAAGATGCCATGTCAAATACTAAGTTAGCCTTTTTATATTTTTTATAGATAAGTCCAACCAATCATTTACTTGACTATTTTTGCTAATAACATGACAATTACCAAATATCAATTTAACTTCATCTCTAATTATGGTACTTAAAATCTTAGGCCTAATAAGGTCCTCTTCAATGCGATTTCTGTTTCTGTAAAACCATAACTGATACATCTAGCTAGCCAGGATCACAACAATCGCTTTTTCTTACACATGAACCTTATCCTCGGCTCATGCCACCATATTATAATGCCTTGTGCAAGGAACTGGACTTAACGCCAACAAACCACCAATCTGCTACATCTAGAACTATACTCACACTTGAAAAACGGGTGGGAATGGTGCTCTTTCTCTAAGCCACTGAGAACACACATTATTCTGAATAATTTACATTTTTCTCATCCCATCCTAACTTAAATGTCTTTGTTGAGTTATAAGCCATATCAGGAAAGATAGCCTGGGTATTAGCCAATTGTTCTTCACCCAAGGAAACTAATTGATAGTCCCCTCATCAGGTCTTAACCAAGAGTATCCAATTTTTACATTGTAATCTAGGCCTGCCATTCTCTAGTTGCTGTCAAATATGAAATCCCTAAGCAAGTTCTTCACTTGACATATTTTTCTCCAAGCCCAACTTCCATTAGTTACAGTTTCATAACCCTTCCACACTTTCCTTTTTATATAAAAGAAATGCACTAACTTTATCCACAAGTGATCTCACTTTATCTCTATCAACCAAACATATTTACCTATTGAAGCAACATTCCATATATGAAATTTTTTAAGCCTCAAACCACGGTGTTGTTTTGGCATACATATAGCATCTCATGACACCAGGGCAAGCCTATCACTCTACTCATTTTCATACCACAAATAGTCCTTATGCACTGCCTCAATTTTTCCAAATCATTGTCTTGGGGATAATAAAAATACAAGCCCAGTAAGTATGCAAAGTACTCAAGACAGACATAATGAGTACTAGTCTACCAATATAGGACAACTTCCTGGAGCCTATACTTCTAATTTTTGTTATCACTTTCTCAACCATGGAGCTACAGAACAGAGAGCCGCTTTGGAGAGGCATTCACTCCATGATACTTGAAAGGAACATCCTCCCTTGTCATACCTCTTACTAGCAGCTCTATAAATTTCTAATCCACTTTGCAAAACATGATTAAGTCATCAGTAAAATACAAATGTGATAATTCCACACTCTTACAAAGTGGATAATATCTAAATTTATCATGCCTCTCCACCACATTCTTTTCGTATCATTTGTGCGGAAGCGGAATATTAGAAAAATAAAATAAAAAGGATATTTGCTTTGAATTCATGTGTAGAATTCAACTCAATGGGATATTTACTCGGTGTTAGACCTATAACACGAGTAATGGTGATCGAACTCAAGACCTATTGAGTTACGATCGAGTTAGACTCGAAACACGTCGAAAACTAACGGATTTTTGGTAAGTAAACTACATACTCAAAAACAACAAAAACACAAGTGTTTTCTTTTCTTAATCTTTCATATATTTCTGAATCCTTATTATTGAACAACTCATGGCCTTATATAATAAGCCACAATCGAAACTCCAAGGTAAGTGAAGAGTTGTCATCACTCCTTCACTAATTACAATCATAAAAGTGAGTAAAATGAAAAGCCTAAAAGCAATTATAAGCTTATTGAATACATTATTAGCAATAAGTAAATAAAAGATAAACATTTTATTAGCTTGCATTGGACCATGTACCAGTACCTCCTTTTGGGCCGTGTCCGTACTCGTATCATCCGCCCTTTTTTAAAAAAGAATCGTCCCGATTCTTGAACCTATGATATGGGTTATCAAAAGCCGATCAACCCTCTAACTACCTTGCTCGAGTTTAACCTTTGAATTCCAATCGCAATCGGAAATTCAACAAACATCTTGACTTTGACACGCCTTAAGACCGTTTGGGACCAAATTTTTTTTTCGGATGAACAGTACCACGCTCGTGAACAGTAGTTTTTTTTTTTTTTTTTGTCCCGCTTGGAATAAAAGTCACTAGAAACTCGCCCCTGAGATGCAAAACCGATTAACCCTCAAACTACCTGCTTGAGTTTAACCCTTGAACTTCAATCGCAATCGGAAATTCAACTAACAACTTGGTTTTGATACGCCTAGGACCGTCTAGATTTAGGAAAATCAAGAGCCAAAGCTCTAATACCACAAATGATACGAACAGAATGCGGAAGCGGAATATTAAAAAAATAAAATAAAAAGGATATTTGCTTTGAATTCATGTGTAGAATTCAACTCAATGGGATATTTACTCGGCGCTAGACCTATAACACGTGTAATGGTGATCGAACTCAAGACCTATTGAGTTACGATCGAGTTAGACTCGAAACGCGTCGAAAACTAACGGATTTTTGGTGTGTAAACTACATACTCAAAAACAACAAAAACACAAGTGTTTTCTTTTCTTAATCTTTCATATATTTCTGAATCCTTATTGTTGAAAAACTCATGGCCTTATATAATAAGCCACAATCGAAACTCCTAGGTAAGTGAAGAGTTGTCATCACTCCTTCACTAATTACAATCATAAAAGTGAGTAAAATGAAAAGTCTAAAAGCAATTATAAGCTTATTGAATACATGATAAGTGCATATTTTATATACTTTCATCCCCTATATTAGCTCCATTTTATTTGTTAATTAGCACTTATCATAGTGTCATAAGCTAATATTTGTTGTTCTAGTGTATTTGCTTGTCTTAACATGTTTTTGTAGGAATCTAAGCATTTAGAGGCTTTTTCCTATCATTTTATACACTTAGTTCATTAAGCTAATCAAGACCAAGTATTGGACTAAGCATGGAGCATTGGATTGGGTTTTGCATGAAGAAATTGATGGATTAGTATGAGTAATGCAAATGTTGCCAACAAACAAAGTCAAAGCCCAAATGTTCAAGTCCAAGTCAAGGTGGAAAGCATAAGATTCCAACATGCTTAGGATGCTTTTTGGGAGCTCTAAAGATCATAGATGAGGCATTTTAGGGTGATTAAGGAGCATTAAAGTATAAACTTTGGATTCCTCACGCAATTAATAGAGGAATTAAGAGAAAATACTCGGAAACACACGACCCCGATCGGGGCCACCTAACCCCGATCGGGGCCGCATGCATCTTGCCCGTTTACGTTTCTTTATCCTCTCCTATAAATAGGAGAGGTATTCCAAGGTTTTAGCCATCCAATTTTACGTCCAAGTTTTAGTTTACAATAGCCTTAAGCATTATAATTCTCTCAATAGTTTTCATATTAGTTTACAAATTAGTTAATCTTGTAGTTGTTCAAACATTTGGTTCTAAGTTATTTCAAGCTTTTGGTTATACATTGTTCTTCCATACAAGTTCTCTATTATTAAGGTATTTCTATTTCTAGTTTGCAATTTTACATTTCTATTTTAGTTACCACATAGTTTATAATCAAGTATTCCATTTTACATTAGCATTGATCTTTTCTCATGTTATATCATCTAATTAACATAAATCTTATAACCATGTTTAATATTTCTTACAATCTAGTTTGCAATTTACATTTTAGTATGAGTAGCTAAATTCCCTAGTCTAAGGGCTAGGGGAGCCATGCATAAATTTAATATATCAACATGATAAAATAAGTTAATAATAATATTGTTCATATTGCTTCTATCACATGCTTGCATCGTCACGTTTAATCGTTGTTTAAGGCCTTATTCAAATGATTAAGTTTGTTCATTCGTTCTATAAGTCGAGAGGCACGGAATTGAATTAGACTAAGCATGTATAGTAGGACGACCTAGTCATGGACGAGAGTTTCTCTAGGACCCGGTCTATGGTTGATGCTAATATCGTAAGATGGGTATCCTTAAGCCTAAGCAATTGACAATGTTATTAGTACCGAATTTATCATGATCATATGTTTATCTTTGCATGTGTGACCCGAACCCCTTAGACTCTCTTTTATTATATAATTTACATCATTATTGTTATTAATCATCAAACAACCAAACCAACCCAAATCGTAATCGATCTTGATAAAAATCTACCCATAGCAATTCACGAAGTAATTCCCGTTTCCTTGTGTTCGACCCTTATTGCTACATTAACTTGTTGTCTAGGGTAATTATCTTTGCATAGGTACGCGATAAGCCTATCAAATTTTGGCGCCGTTCTTGGGAAACGGTTTTATTGCATTTTGAATTGTCGATTTTTATCTTGTTTTTGTTTTGTCTTGAGGAACACTTGTTCCTTGAGACCGTTACTTATCATTTTCCTAAAAATTGTTGTCTTATGCCCAGGTCCTCTCGTAGTGGAGAATTGCTTTCACCGGATTCCGAGCCCGAGAAAACCTTTAGGAGAAGACGGCGTTTTTGGAGGGAAGTGAAAGAAGCCACTTCTCCCGTACAAGTTGAAAGTGCTAGAAAGTCTTACTTAGACGATCTAGAAGTTCTTGAAGAGGAGGAGGTTTCTAGTTCATCATCTCCACCACCATCACCACCATCTACTACCAAAAAGATGGTGAAACTTTCCGATCACTCAAAGCCCACCGCGGCCATGCTTCTGACTCAAAGTTATGGCTTGAGGCCATGCAATCCGAGATGGATTCCATGTATGAGAACAACGTATGGGATCTTGTTGACTTACCTGCTAAGGTTCGTCCCCTTCAATGCAAATGGCTTTACAAGATAAAGCATTCTGTGGAAGGTCAACAAGATATCTATAAAGCACGACTAGTTGCTAAAGGTTTCACCCAAGTGCCAGGTTTGCACTACGATGAAATTTTTGCACCCGTAGTCATGCTGCGTTCCATTCGGATTATCTTAGCGATTGCCGCTTTTCATGACTATGAAATTTGGCAGATGGATGTGAAAACCGCCTTCTTAAACGACTTTTTGGAGGAAGAGTTGTACATGGTACAACCCGAAGGTTTCATCGATCCACAAAATCCTAAGAAAGTGTGCAAGCTTAAGCGTTCCATTTATGGACTTAAGCAAGCATCTCGGAGTTGGAATCATCGCTTCGACCAAGTGATTAAAGAAAATGGATTTACTCGATCGGTCGAGAACCATGTCTTTATATCAAGTCGAGTGGGAGCAAGATTGTCTTCCTAATATTGTATGTCGATGACATACTCCTGATTGGGAATGACATACCTCTCTTAACTTCGGTGAAAGTATGGTTGAAAAACCATTTCCAGATGAAAGATCTGGGTGAGGCACAAAGAATTCTGGGCATCCGTATCTATCGAGATAGATCACGACGGATGTTATCTCTCAGTCAGGAGTCTTACATAGACAAAGTCCTAGAGAGATTCAGCATGACTAACTCCAAGAAGGGGTTTCTTCCTATGGCTCCGGGGTGCACTTGAGCAAGTCTCGGGCACCGAGAGACAGGAAGAGAAAGAGCGCATGACACGGATTCCTTATGCCTCGGCTATAGGATCAATCATGTATGCCATGATATGCACACGTCCGGACGTGGCATATGCATTGAGTATGACAAGTCGATTCCAACAAAGATCCAGGTGAATCACATTGGATTCTTTGTCAAGAACATTCTTAAGTACCTACGGAGGACTAAAGATTGGGCATTGACTTATGGAGGCGATCAAAAGCTATGCGCAAGATTCTGCACAGATGCTAGCTTCCAAACGGATCGAGATGACTCAAAATCTCGGCCTGGATTCGTTTTTACTCTTAATGGCGCTGCAGATCGGTGGAAGAGTTCCAAACAAAGTGTTACAAACAGATTCTACGATCGAGTCCGAGTACTATGCCGCGTCCGAAGGCTGCAAAGGAAGCGATATGGATGCGTCAATTCTTACAAGGACTATCCGTAGTGCCTAGTTCGAATGACCCGATCACCATCTATTACGACAATAGAGGTGCCATCTTCCAAGCTAAGGAGCCTAAGTCTAGCAACAAGTCTAGACATGTACAACGGAAAGCTCATCTAATCCGAGATTACGTGGAGCAAAAGGAGGTAGTGATAGAAAAGATTGCTACTGAGATGATAACATAGCGAGATCCTCTCACTAAACCATTACGACAAGATAAGCATGAAGGGCATGTTAATTCCATGGGAATTAAACGTGTTCCTAAGTTGTAGTACTCTTTTATTGATTAGATTCATTCTCTTTTGTACTCTATACGACATCATCGTTTTGATATTTTATATATTTTGTTTTTCATGTGGATTTGTACGACAATTTTGAACACCACAAAGTGAACTGAACAAACATTATATTTTTGGTCCTTAATTGCCCACATGAGTGATAACTCGGCAATCATTTTGTGACGTTGGTTGATGGTGGGTTCAACGAGCAATAAGTCAACCGGTTGGTGACCAATCACAGAAGCGGGTTATACGGATATCTCGTAGGACACAAATGTGACATCGACGTGGAGTCCTAAATGTTTTATAACATTCGGTGCCCGGTCGTGGATAGGACCTCCATGGTGATCCTAAGAGTCGATTCTTTTGACTATCGACTGTCTCTTGAGACTAAGACATATTTTGGGTGACTTTGGTTTCTTTCTCACGGTCATCCGTAATAGGGGGCCAAGTAGATTGTTTCTGGGTCATTTCATGCTGTGCTTAGATCGGCAGGAGTTCGAGTTGAAGGAAATATTCAGCCTTTATCAGGTACTCGATATTTCTCAGGGCCACTCGAGGAGCTGTAACTGAAATGCATGGCCATGCTCGAATACGAATTCGTTTTATCAGTTAAGTTACTCTCTAGTCGGGGAAACCACTCTTGATACAGATCGATTGTAAAATACGACCTTTGCGGATCCAGATCTGCAAATTGTTTTACATTGAGTGGGAGAAATTTTAAATGAATATGAGAATCGGTTATCGCACATACACTTGTACGGACAAGTGGGAGTTTGTTGGAGCTGTGTCCTCCAGTTCGTGCGGATAACGTTATTACACATACAATTGTACGGACAAGTGAGAGCTTGTTGGGGCTGGTGTCCTCTACAAGTAGTGCAATAACATTTAAATCTCTAAAAGGATCAAAGGGTATACTTTTGTATCATTATCAGTTGGTCCACGTTTATCAATAACGGTTGGCTTGCTAGATAAGTTTGACGTTATTGTCATACAGATGGCGGTGATCAACTGGTCCCTAAAAGTCACACCTATAGGATACGTTTGAGAGATGTGACGGTATGAAAATACAGTCATGTTGATGCCAAATTTGACTAACCAGTTAGTCGGAGTTATTGACTAGTAATTAGTCAAAATGCGATGTTGAGATAATTTATTTAATACGGATTAAATAAAATTGGCTAAGGCGAATTAAACGGTTAATTCGTAAATTAAATATAAACGATTATATTTAATTAATGTATATTGAATTAATTATACAATATTGTCTGTGTCGGACATGTATTAATATTTCAGCTAATCCGTGTTATTAGTTGATATTTTAATAGCCGATAACCGATGACGATTTATAATAAAACCGCGTCATATACATTTAGCATTTTACGAACCGGACCACGAGGTAAAAAATATGAGGAAGTGGAAGCCCACTTCCCCATGAGGTCTCGGTTTGGCCGAATGAGAGGAAACAAAAGGAGAGCCTCTCCTCACTTGTAACCTTATCAAATTCATTTGAAAACACATTAGGGTTTTGAGAGATATTTTTCCTCTCAAAATTCAGATCTCACATCTAAAGAAAACTCACATCAAGTTCTCTCAATATTGCAAGGCAATTAGAGAACACATTTCTAGCACAAGGGCATATTCTCAGACGATCTTGGGTGCAACAATTAGGAGGAGGTCTACTTTGATCTCTCATTGCCGAATTGCACTAGGACCGAAGGTTAATTCTTGTGCTTTATCGTTTTTCATTGTTTTTCGTTTATGACAATAAATCACGTATTAAATTTGCGTTATAGTCCTATAATTTAAGGGTTTTATACGGATATTACCCCACAAGTGGTATCAGAGCGAGGCCACGTAAATTTTTCTATGTGATTTTCATCAAACGGATTGAATCGATGATTTTTGTTGCATAAAAACCACACGGCTGAAATTTTTTTTATGCACGGCTAAATTTTTTTTTGCACGGCTGCATCTTTCTTGAAAACCGTGTCTTGTTTTTACACGGCTGTTTTCTTTAATTCCGTGCATTGTTCTTTTTGTTTTCGGTTTTGGATTTGATCTTTGCACATTGTTTTGTAATCGATATTCATTGCAATATGTTAAAGATCTATCAATTGTAAATTCATTTCTATACGGATTAGATTAAATTGCAATTGGTTTTGACAAATTGATCTTGTTTTGTTTGTTAAGGCTCTCGGTTTTCATGTGTACCGCTGGATTTTTTGTTTTTTTGTTTTTTTTGAGCTCTCGGTTTTACAGCTCCAAAATAAAAAAAAAAAAATTTTTTTTTGGGTACTGTTCACGGCCAGACGTGAAGAAAAAAAAAAAAATTGAGTTTTTTTTTTTTTTTTTTTGGCCTTAACATGTGCATAATACGGATTTTATGCATTCGCTTGATAGTGAAACGGTTCACTCACGTACCATTGAATTATTTTAAAACGATTTAAAATAAAGGATTATCATGAATTAAAATTAAGTTGATGAAGCAGTTTTGTCACATAATTTTAATTGTTAAAAGGTGGTTTGGATAAATTTAACATAATTACGGAATTATGTCACGAATGAATTTGTTTTTAGTTGATGCATTTTACTTATTGTTATTTTGAATATTTTGAATGCTTACATTACGTATTTATTTATTTTGCAATCGGTTGTAACTTAGTGTGGCCTTAGTAGAACGTGTTACCGTAATGATGGAACACGGTCTTGGTTGTATTTTGAGATCTCGTATCTCCATTTTTATTTTTCCCTTGTAATTAAAGTTTTTATTTAGAATGTAAATAGGTTTATTTTTGTAAATTTTAATTGTAATTTTGAGAAGACCAAAGATGGAGATCGGATGCTCACTCCCGCTGCAAGGACAAAGATGGAACATCAAGACAAGTTTTTTTGGGTCCAACGGTGGATTCCAAAGTTGTATTATGTTCTTTTTACTAGGATAGGCCACACTAGGAATTTTTATTTACGTATTGCATTACTTTATTTATTTTCTTGTAACGATAGTATGCATCATATTCCGCCTAAAAACCAAACCACCTAATAATTGCATGAAAACTGACTCATATAGAGGTCACGCGTTAGTTTTCTATGACATTCATATGTCACACGTTTTAAGCCATCATCTAAATTAATTCATTCACGCAGTTGCTAGTTATTCGTTCACTTAAAATGAATTTAAACTTAGTTGATGGGATCTTCCTCGTATAAACCAAAATTGAGAAAGGTCTTTATAGGTCAAACTCCAATGAGTCCCTTCTTCGTCGGTAGGCATAATATGACCCCTTCTACGTCGGGTAAGTTGGAACCGATTGACCTATTTTATCTCAACGCTATGGTCACTCGTACGATCCTGTGATCATGGTGGACTATAGATAGGATTTACGGAAATCTATCGACCAAGAGTTCTTACGGAAGAATTAGCTAAGCAGTTGGCTTATCAATTTACGGAAATTGAGTCTTGGGATCACTTGTATCATTCTTGAGGGAGATCAATTATGCAAGTGAAATGAGTCTAAAATGAATTTTAAATAGACTTAAATCACCTCGATGAGTTGCTTATTTCGTTTTGGTTTATTTTTCTTTTTCAGCGTAGATCACGATCTTTTAAACTGCTAAAACAAATATGGCTGGTCATTTGAACGACCCAATGCCAAGTGCCACATTGGACCGTGAGTCCTGGCTTCGGATCTTCATGAATCAGATGAATCAGTCTACTAGATCGAAGAATGATGGATCAAACTTCGCGGAATGGGAGGCGGCATTACGGAATGCGCCCCATCGCGACGGAAAGCTCAAGTTTCGATCGAGCCCATCCCGTGCACCCAGGCCCCACTACCGGAGCTAACGAGGTCGCCATGTATAGCGATTTTGTCATGGAAGCGGGTGCGATTAAAAACGTACTCATTTTTGCAATGGAATCCAATTTGCAGAAACGCTTCATAGCCCATGGTGCAAACAAGATTTTCACCACGCTCACCAAGGAATTCTCGAAAGCACCGAGAATCGTGACCTATGAGCATACCACTCGCTTCTTTGATGCGAGACTCCAGAAGGGCCAACCGATTAGCCCACACATTCTCAAAGCATGATTGAGAATGTCTAGAGACTGGAGGCGCTTGATTGTAAAATCAACGAGAACATTGTGATTGACCGCATGCTTCATTCACTCCACGATGGTTTTGCGCTCTTTAGAGCCAATTACTATATGAATGATTTGAAGAAAAGTCCCCATGAATCGCACTCCTTCTCGCATGGACCGAGAAGGACATGAAGTTCAGTGGGAGCATGAAACAAGATGTTCTCGTCGTGACAAACAAGGGCAAGGGTAAGGGCAAAGCTCGTGCAAACCTAACGAGAGGCAAACCGAAGTTCAAGAAGTCGGGTTCAGGTAAGAGTGGGCCTGGTGAGTCGAGCACCTCATCAGGCGCGACAAAGAGCAAGAATGAAAACATGGAATGCCATCATTGCCACAAGACTGGGCATTGGAGGCGTACATGTCCTGTTTATCATGAGGACTTAAAGGCGGTCGCGTTAAACCCGTTGGTATGTCTTCATCCTCTTCTACTTTTATTCATATGATTGAGATTAACCATGCAAGTTACGGAACTTGGGTACTTGATACTGGTTGTGGTTCTCATCTGTGTAATCATGTGTAGGGGCTCCGAAACATCGAACCCCTCGTAAAGGGTGAGGTGGACCTGCGTGTCGGGAATGGAGCACGAGTGGCTGCCGTCTCGAGGGGAACATATGTGATCCAGCTTCCTAGCGGATTTGAGTTATTTTTATATAACTGCTATTATGTACCCAGTCTTTCTAAAAACATTATTTCAGTTTCTGCACTTGACAAACTTGGTTTTTCATTTGTAATAGAGAATAATTCTTGCATTTTCTCATTACACGATATGATTTATGGCAAGGAAGTCTCCATGAACGGAATTTATGTTTTAGATCAGACCACCGAAATATTACACGTAATGAATAAAAAGTTAAAGGTTGGTGACAAAGATCAAACATATCTATGGCACTGCCGTATGGGACACATTAATGAGAAACGCGTAAAACAGCTCATAAAGAATGGAGCTATTTCGGCCTTTGATTTTCAATCATTTGGCACGTGTGAATCATGTCTCATCGGTAAGATGACTCGAATTTCCTTCAAAGGTGTTGGAATGCGCGCTGCTGACCTATTAGGACTCATACATACGGATGTGTGTGGGCCTATATCAATCACCGCACGAGAAGGCTATAGGTATTTCATCACTTTCACGGACGATTTAAGTAGATATGGCTATGTCTATTTAATGAAGCACAAAAGTGAATCCTTTGAGAAATTCAAGGAATACCAGAATAGGGTACATAACCTACTGGGAAGAAAGATTAAAACAACTTTGCGCGCGCTCGGATCGTGGTGGCGAGTATCTTTCTCACGAGTTTGATCAACACCTTAAAGACTGTGGGATTGCCTTACAGTTAACTCCACCTGGAACACCTCAGTTGAATGGTGTGTCCGAACGGAGAAATCGAACACTACTTGATATGGTTCGATCCATGATGAGTCACACCGTGTTGCCTGACTCATTGTGGGGTTATGCTCTTCTGTCAGCTGCTCTAATACTTAACCGAAGTCCGTCTAAAGCTGTTGACAAGACTCCATATGAACTATGGAAGGGAACGGTCCCTAACTTGTCCTTTATACGGGTTTGGGGCTGCGAGGCTTATGTCAAGTGGAGACACGAGGATAAGCTCGGCCCGCGATCGGTCAAGACATACTTTATAGGTTATCCTAAAGGAACACTTGGTCATTACTTCTATTCGCCAACCGAACAACGTGTTTTTGTTGCGGCTAGTGCCACATTCTTAGAGAAGGAATTTCTCGAGAATGCAAAGAGTGATAGAACCTTCGACCTGTCGGAGATTCCAGAACCAAATGCCGAGCAACCATTGGAGGAACCAATTCCTTCAATCCCGGCTGCGGTGAATAATCCTGAGGAACCTAGGAGGTCGGGAAGAGTCTCTATTCCTCTGGACAGATACATTGGTATGGTCGAGGAACATGACATAGATGACATTCTACTCTTAACGAGTAGTGAACCCGCAACCTATAAAGGTGCCATGACTAGTTCTGACTCAAAGTTATGGCTTGAGGCCATGCAATCCGAGATGGACTCCATGTATGAGAACAACGTATGGGATCTTGTTGACTTACCTACTAAGGTTCGTCCCCTTCAATGCAAATGGCTTTACAAGATAAAGCATTCTGTGGAAGGTCAACAAGATATCTATAAAGCACGACTAGTTGCTAAAGGTTTCACCCAAGTGCCAGGTTTGCACTACGATGAAATTTTTGCACCCGTAGTCATGCTGCGTTCCATTCGGATTATCTTAGCGATTGCCGCTTTTCATGACTATGAAATTTGGCAGATGGATGTGAAAACCGCCTTCTTAAACGACTTTTTGGAGGAAGAGTTGTACATGGTACAACCCGAAGGTTTCATCGATCCACAAAATCCTAAGAAAGTGTGCAAGCTTAAGCGTTCCATTTATGGACTTAAGCAAGCATCTCGGAGTTGGAATCATCGCTTCGACCAAGTGATTAAAGAAAATGGATTTACTCGATCGGTCGAGGAACGATGTCTTTATATCAAGTCGAGTGGGAGCAAGATTGTCTTCCTAATATTGTATGTCGATGACATACTCCTGATTGGGAATGACATACCTCTCTTAACTTCGGTGAAAGTATGGTTGAAAAACCATTTCCAGATGAAAGATCTGGGTGAGGCACAAAGAATTTTGGGCATCCGTATCTATCGAGATAGATCACGACGGATGTTATCTCTCGATCGGGAGTCTTACATAGACAAAGTCCTAGAGAGATTCAAAGCATGACTAACTCCAAGAAGGGGTTTCTTCCTATGGCTCCAGGGGTGCATTTGAGCAAGTCTCAGGCACCAGAGACACCGGAAGAGAAAGAGCGCATGACACGGATTCCTTATGCCTCGGCTATAGGATCAATCATGTATGCCATGATATGCACACGTCCGGACGTGGCATATGCATTGAGTATGACAAGTTGATTCCAACAGCATCCAGGTGAATCACATTGATTCTTTGTCAAGAACATTCTTAAGTACCTACGGAGGACTAAAGATTGGGCATTGACTTATGGAGGCGATCAAAAGCTATGCGCAACCGGTTACGCAGATGCTAGCTTCCAAACGGATCGAGATGACACAAAATCTCAGTCTGGATTCGTTTTTACTCTTAATGGCGCGCATGATCACCTGGAAGAGTTCCAAACAAAGTGTTACAAAGAGATTCTACGATCGAGTCCGAGTACTATGCCGCGTCCAAGTCGCAAAGGAAGCGATATGGATGCGTCAATTCTTACAAGGACTATCCGTAGTGCCTAGTTCGAATGACCCGATCACCATCTATTACGACAATAGAGGTGCCATCTTCCAAGCTAAGGAGCCTAAGTCTAGCAACAAGTCTAGACATGTACAACGGAAAGCTCATCTAATCCGAGATTACGTGGAGCAAAAGGAGGTAGTGATAGAAAATATTGCTACAGATGATAACATAGCAGATCCTCTCACTAAACCATTACGACAAGATAAGCATGAAGGGCATGTTAATTCCATGGGAATTAAACGTGTTCCTAAGTTGTAGTACTCTTTTATGGATTAGATTCATTCTCTTTTGTACTCTATACGACATCATCGTTTTGATATTTTATATATTTTGTTTTTCATGTGGATTTGTACGACAATTTTGAACACCACAAAGTGAACTGAACAAACATTATATTTATGGTCCTTAATTGCCCACATGAGCTGATAACTCTGGCAATCATTTTGTGACGTTGGTTGATGGTGGGTTCAACGAGCCATAAGTCAACCGGTTGACTGACCAATCACAGAAGCGGGTTATACGGATATCTCGTAGGACACAAATGTGACATCGACGTGGAGTCCTAAATGTTTTATAACATTCGGTGCCCGGTCGTGGATAGGACCTCCATGGTGATCCTAAGAGTCGATTCTTTTGACTATCGACTGTCTCTCGAGACTAAGACAGATTTTGGGTGACTTTGGTTTCTTTCTCACGGTCATCCGTAATAGGGGGCCAAGTAGATTGTTTCTGGGTCATTTCATGCTGTGCTTAGATCGGCAGGAGTTCGAGTTGAAGGAAATATTCAGCCTTTATCAGGTACTCGATATTTCTCAGGGCCACTCGAGGAGCTGTAACTGAAATGCATGGCCATGCTCGAATACGAATTCGTTTTATCAGTTAAGTTACTCTCTAGTCGGGGAAACCACTCTAGATACAGATCGATTGTAAAATACGACCTTTGCGGATCAAGATCTGCAAATTGTTTTACATTGAGTGGGAGAAATTTTAAATGAATATGAGAATCGGTTATCGCACATACACTTGTACGGACAAGTGGGAGTTTGTTGGAGCTGTGTCCTCCAGTTCGTGCGGATAACGTTATTACACATACAATTGTACGGACAAGTGGGAGCTTGTTGGGGCTGGTGTCCTCTACAAGTAGTGCAATAACATTTAAATCTCTAAAAGGATCAAAGGGTATACTTTTGTATCATTATCAGTTGGTCCACGTTTATCAATAACGGTTGGCTTGCTAGATAAGTTTGACGTTATTGTCATACAGATGGCGGTGATCAACTGGTCTCTAAAAGTCACACCTATAGGATACGTTTGAGAGATGTGACGGTATAAAAATACAGTCATGTTGATGCCAAATTTGACTAACCAGTTAGTCGGAGTTATTGACTAGTAATTAGTCAAAATGCGATGTTGAGATAATTTATTTAATACGGATTAAATAAAATTGGCTAAGGCGAATTAAACGGTTAATTCGTAAATTAAATATAAACGATTATATTCAATTAATGTATATTGAATTAATTATACAATATTGTCTGTGTCGGACATGTATTAATATTTCAGCTAATCCGTGTTATTAGTTGATATTTTAATAGCCGATAACCGATGACGATTTATAATAAAACCGCGTCATATACATTTAGCATTTTACGAACCGGACCACGAGGTAAAAAATATGAGGAAGTGGAAGCCCACTTCCCCATGAGGTCTCGGTTTGGCCGAATGAGAGGAAACAAAAGGAGAGCCTCTCCTCACTTGTAACCTTATCAAATTCATTTGAAAACACATTAGGGTTTTGAGAGATATTTTTCCTCTCAAAATTCAGATCTCACATCTAAAGAAAACTCACATCAAGTTCTCTCAATATTGCAAGGCAATTAGAGAACACATTTCTAGCACAAGGGCATATTCTCAGACGATCTTGGGTGCAACAATTAGGAGGAGGTCTACTTTGATCTCTCATTGCCGAATTGCACTAGGACCGAAGGTTAATTCTTGTGCTTTATCGTTTTTCATTGTTTTTCGTTTATGACAATAAATCACGTATTAAATTTGCGTTATAGTCCTATAATTTAAGGGTTTTATACGGATATTACCCCACAGAAACTCCTAGGTAAGTGAAGAGTTGTCATCACTCCTTCACTAATTACAATCATAAAAGTGAGTAAAATGAAAAGTCTAAAAGCAATTATAAGCTTATTGAATACATGATAAGTGCATATTTTATATACTTTCATCCCCTATATTAGCTCCATTTTATTTGTTAATTAGCACTTATCATAGTGTCATAAGCTAATATTTGTTGTTCTAGTGTATTTGCTTGTCTTAACATGTTTTTGTAGGAATCTAAGCATTTAGAGGCTTTTTCCTATCATTTTATACACTTAGTTCATTAAGCTAATCAAGACCAAGTATTGGACTAAGCATGGAGCATTGGATTGGGTTTTGCATGAAGAAATTGATGGATTAGTATGAGTAATGCAAATGTTGCCAACAAACAAAGTCAAAGCCCAAATGTTCAAGTCCAAGTCAAGGTGGAAAGCATAAGATTCCAACATGCTTAGGATGCTTTTTGGGAGCTCTAAAGATCATAGATGAGGCATTTACCCGGGTGATTAAGGAGCATTAAAGTATAAACTTTGGATTCCTCACGCAATTAATAGAGGAATTAAGAGAAAATACTCGGAAACACACGACCCCGATCGGGGCCACCTAACCCCGATCGGGGCCGCATGCATCTTGCCCGTTTACGTTTCTTTATCCTCTCCTATAAATAGGAGAGGTATTCCAAGGTTTTAGCCATCCAATTTTACGTCCAAGTTTTAGTTTACAATAGCCTTAAGCATTATAATTCTCTCAATAGTTTTCATATTAGTTTACAAATTAGTTAATCTTGTAGTTGTTCAAACATTTGGTTCTAAGTTATTTCAAGCTTTTGGTTATACATTGTTCTTCCATACAAGTTCTCTATTATTAAGGTATTTCTATTTCTAGTTTGCAATTTTACATTTCTATTTTAGTTACCACATAGTTTATAATCAAGTATTCCATTTTACATTAGCATTGATCTTTTCTCATGTTATATCATCTAATTAACATAAATCTTATAACCATGTTTAATATTTCTTACAATCTAGTTTGCAATTTACATTTTAGTATGAGTAGCTAAATTCCCTAGTCTAAGGGCTAGGGGAGCCATGCATAAATTTAATATATAAACATGATAAAATAAGTTAATAATAATATTGTTCATATTGCTTCTATCACATGCTTGCATCGTCACGTTTAATCGTTGTTTAAGGCCTTATTCAAATGATTAAGTTTGTTCATTCGTTCTATAAGTCGAGAGGCACGGAATTGAATTAGACTAAGCATGTATTGTAGGACGACCTAGTCATGGACGAGAGTTTCTCTAGGACCCGGTCTATGGTTGATGCTAATATCGTAAGATGGGTATCCTTAAGCCTAAGCAATTGACAATGTTATTAGTACCGAATTTATCATGATCATATGTTTATCTTTGCATGTGTGACCCGAACCCCTTAGACTCTCTTTTATTATATAATTTACATCATTATTGTTATTAATCATCAAACAACCAAACCAACCCAAATCGTAATCGATCTTGATAAAAATCTACCCATAGCAATTCACGAAGTAATTCCCGTTTCCTTGTGTTCGACCCTTATTGCTACATTAACTTGTTGTCTAGGGTAATTATCTTTGCATAGGTACGCGATAAGCCTATCAAATTTTGGCGCCGTTGCCGGGGAAACGGTTTTATTGCATTTTGAATTGTCGATTTTTATCTTGTTTTTGTTTTGTCTTGAGGAACACTTGTTCCTTGAGACCGTTACTTATCATTTTCCTAAAAATTGTTGTCTTATGCCCAGGTCCTCTCGTAGTGGAGAATTGCTTTCACCGGATTCCGAGCCCGAGAAAACCTTTAGGAGAAGACGGCGTTTTTGGAGGGAAGTGAAAGAAGCCACTTCTCCCGTACAAGTTGAAAGTGCTAGAAAGTCTTACTTAGACGATCTAGAAGTTCTTGAAGAGGAGGAGGTTTCTAGTTCATCATCTCCACCACCATCACCACCATCTACTACCAAAAAGATGGTGAAACTTTCCGATCACTCAAAGCCCACCGCGGCCATGCTTTCGGCCGGAATCACAACCACTCAAATCACCGCGCCGGAATTCGAGATCAAACCGGCTTTCATTAGCCTTGTGGAGAGGAAGCAATTTGGAGGAAGTCCTTTGGAGGATCCCAATTTGCATGTGCAAAACTTTTGTGACTATTGCTCCATGATCCGTCAAACGGGCGTCACCCAAGCCCAAATAAGGGAAATACTTTGCCCTTTCTCTTTGAAGGACAAGGCTAAGCTTTGGATCAATAGCCTTGACCGCACCGCCTTGGGAATCACCAATTGGGAGACATTGGCTCTTGCTTTTTACCAAACGTTTTTTCCACCGGAGAAAACTCAAACTTTGAGGAGCCAAATCACCGGATTCCGTCAACAAGCTCTTGAGAGCTTATATGAGGCTTGGGAGAGGTACAAAGAGCTTCAAAGACAATGCCCACACCATGGGCTAGATGATTGGTTTCTAGCAATAACATTCTACAATGGATGTTGTGCCGAGTCCCGAAGGATTCTTGATTCCGCCAACAATGGGCGGTTTGATCAAATTGACACCGACCTTGCTCATGCCACGATCGAGTCTATGGCGGTCCATGATGCTCAATATGTCAATTCCCGAGTTGTGCCATCTAAAGGTAAAGAAGAATCCTCCAACAACTCCGTTTTTCTAGCTCAAATTGCCTTGCTCCAACAACAATTGGCGGAGAGAGATGCTAAAGATTCCATTCAACAACTCAATGTCGTGTCTTCAACAAGCCAAATCATTGTTTGTGACGGTTGCGGAGGTGCGGGTCATTATGCCGCTCATTGCCGAGCTCCTATTGAAGAGGTAAATGCTTTTCAAGCTTTTAGACAAAGTTCATATCCACCGGGTACATTTTCCAACACTTATAACCCGAATTCAAAATTCCATCCGAGCTTGTCTTACACTAGCAACAATGTGCTTAATCCTCAACCCCCACCACAACAAAATGCCTATGTCCCTCAACAACAAAAGTATATCCCTCCACCGGGTTATCAAAATCAGCAAAGGCCCCCACAAAACAATTACCAACAAAATCCACCACAAAATGGCCAACAAAATAATCAAGGAGGTGGTAAACTCGAGGGCATGATAGTCCAAATGCAAAGGGAATTGTTGGCTCAAATTCAAAAGAATGATCAAGCTCATAGTGCCGCGGTCAAGATGTTGGAACAACAAGTGGCTCAATTAGCCGCTTCTAGCTCTCAAAGGAAGAACGGTCAACTACCTCCCCAAGGTGAGCAACCACATGAAACCGTTAATTCTATTTCCTTGAGAAGTGGTTCAAGCTATGATGGGCCATCTATGACTTTGGATGAAGAGGTGGTTGTTAAAAAGGCTAAGCTTGGGGGAAATGACAAAAGGAAGGCTAGTGAAGAGCCTATTGTTAAAGATCGTGTGCCATTTCCTCATCGATTGTTGATGCTAAAGAGGAAGAGCGAGCTTGATGCTAAAGATGTTGGGTCTCCTATGCCAAAAGAAAGTGATGAGGTGGTTGTTGAATAAATCTCTCCTAATGCTAAGGAGAGTGATGTCGTTTCAAAGAAAGTGGATGCTCCTAAGGAGAATGAGAAAGAGATAGTGAAAGATGTGGAGGATGCTCCTCCAAAAGAAGTTGTTCAAATACCATTTCCCCATCGCCTAGCAAAGCACAAGGAAGAAGGTAAGTTCGGTAAGTTCATGGAAATGTGTAAGAATTTAGAAGTCACCGTCCCATTTATGGAATTGCTTACCCAAGTCCCTTCTTATGTAAAGTTTATGAAGGAAATCCTCTCAAAGAAGCGATCCTTCAATGAGGTTGAGACCATTGCTTTCACCGAAGAGTGTAGTGCACTCTTACAAAACAAGTCTCTCCCGAAACTTAAGGACCCCGGTAGCTATTCTATTCCTTGCACTATAGGCACATATACCATTGATAAGGCCCTTTGCGACCTAGGTGCTAGTGTAAGTGTCATGCCCTATTCTCTTTATGAAAAACTTAACATGGGTGCTTTAAAATGCACAAGTACAACATTGCAAATGGCGGTCCGTTCTTTAAAGCGACCCTTAGGTGTCTTAGAAGACGTACCCGTCAAAGTTGGTAAGTTTTTCATACCCGTTGACTTTCTCATACTTGATATGGCCGATGACTCACAAACCTCAATTATATTGGGTAGGCCATTTTTACGCACCGCGGGTGCGTTAATTGATGTGAAAAATGGGAGGTTGACGTTGGAAGTGGGTGATGACCGGGTTTCCTTTAGCAAAAACAACACCATTAGAAGCCCAATGTTACAAGAGTCTTGTTATTTATTTAGCACTATGGACTCTTCTTATGCCTCTACTATGCTTGGATCCTCACTAATGGATCCGTTGGAGGACGATGTTGGTGTTGTTTGTTTTGTAGGTGACGATGCTAAGGGCACTAATGCTAGGAGTGCCAAGAGGAAGAGGAAATTTTATTTGAACAATCTCAAATGGTTGCGGAATGCAAAGATAGCTATGAAATGGAGCTTGGTTGGTGGCAAGCTCAAGAACAAAACTTGAATCAAATAGCTTCTTACGTCGTGCGGGACGTTAAACCAGCACTTCTTGGGAGGCAACCCAAGCTTTTTATTGCTTTTATTTATTTTTTGTTTTTAATTTTCTGCAATTTATTGTTTTTCGTAGATTAGTAATAAAATACTTGACTTGATAATGTTTCTTTTTGTGATTTTTAGGTGAAAATGAAGGAAGAAGAATTGGAAGAGAATATGGCATGCAGCCCCATGCAAGAACCCCGTTCGGGGCCGTGGTTTTCGAAAAACGAGAAGGAGTTAAAACAAATGCGGAAAAGAGTCGAAATCTGAAGAGGAGGTCAACCCCGATCGGGGTTGGTGGCCCCGATCGGGGTCGTGGTTCTGTGACTTCTTGGCCTTTGTTCTATACGGGTAAAAAAAAGGGTAGATTTCTTTCTATCATTCAAACATACCCGACGGTACTCATTTCCTCCTTTCTCTCTCGTTTCTTCACATTTCTTCACTAAAGTCACAAAGAAACATCTACATCCCCCCGAATTCATGCTAGCTTGGGGGAGATTAGCAAGTCGAGTAAGTTTTTAATTGCTTTGCATATTAGTTTAGATCTTGCAACCCATTAAACATAACCTCTAGTCCTTCTTGTTTTGTGCTTTGAGCCATTTTTATGGTTTGATTGGGTGATTTGGATAGTTGGCACATTGAGGACAATGTGATGTTTAGCTTGGGGGGAGATATTGCATTTGCATATAGCATAGTTTGCATGTAGTGTAGAAAATTTGAAAATTTTTGAGAGAAATTTTTGCTTTGTGCTTGCTTGTGGCCTACTTTCCTCTTTGCTTATCCTAATAATGGCTTGTTGCTAATGATTTATTCTTTAATGGTGGGATATTAGCTACATGGGGATGTCTTGACATAGTAGGTGGGAGATGGAGAATGACCGAATAGGCTTGATCTTGACTTTTGGCAAGCTACAAAATGGTAAGGTAGAACCTCTTTAGACCGACGCATCCATATCCGGTCTCTCTTAGGTGAGTGTAGGTCTCCTTATGATGTGTGTTACATCAAAACGCACAAGTATGGTTCTCATGTCATTTCTTGGTAAGCATGCATTCATTTGTTTTAGCATTTTGGAGCCATTCACATGATATTTTAGCCTTTTTGACCCCTTCACAAAATTTATCCTTAGCTACATCATTGAAATTGCCTACCCTTGTTGAGCTAGTAGCTTAGTTGGATAGTGTTTGGGTGCTCATTGGGATATATTTTGTTGTTTGAAGTCATGTGAGCTTGGTCTTAATGCTCAAAAAAAAAGAGAAAAAAGAAATGAAAAAAATTGAAAAAATTGGAAAATGAAAGAAAATGAAAAACATGAAGAAAGAAAGAAAAAACAAATGAATGAGAAAAAGCATGGAAAAAAAAGAAGTATGCATTGAAAAGAAAGAAAAAAAGAAGAAGAAAAGATGTGAGAAATTCTCAAGCATTATTCATATATTTTGGAGGATTTTCTCATGGTTTGAATTGCAAAATTGGGTTGGAATTGGGATTGAGCACCTTTACAATTTGGTAGTTGCTAGCTTGACTTAGCTCCACATTACCATAATTCATTTGTTCCCCCTTCTTACCCATATTTATTTGCCTTCTTCCTACCCATTTGGCTTCTTTATCATGCTTGCATTTGATTGTTTTGGCTTGCTAGTTTTGATTGTTACCATATTAGATTGCGGGCACATTGTTATAAGTCGAGGATAGTTGAGTGATCATTCACATAATTGTCCTTTCACATAAAAAGAGTTTGAGTGTCCCGTGAGAGTCCATAAGTCAAAAGATCATGCAAGAGCTTAAAGGTTCATTCAATGTTTTCTATGCTACGCCGTCGTGTAAATCTCATCCATGTCTTGCTTTATTCCTTGCCCATGTTGTTTCGGGTTTCTAAATCATTATGCTTAGCTTGTTTTGGATATTGCATTTGATGGGATTTGGTTTCTTGCTTGGAGACAAGCAAGGGTTTAGCTTGGGGGAGTTTGATAAGTGCATATTTTATATACTTTCATCCCCTATATTAGCTCCATTTTATTTGTTAATTAGCACTTATCATAGTGTCATAAGCTAATATTTGTTGTTCTAATGTATTTGCTTGTCTTAACATGGTTTTGTAGGAATCTAAGCATTTAGAGGCTTTTTCCTATCATTTTATACACTTAGTTCATTAAGCTAATCAAGACCAAGTATTGGACTAAGCATGGAGCATTGGATTGGGTTTTGCATGAAGAAATTGATGGATTAGTATGAGTAATGCAAATGTTGCCAACAAACAAAGTCAAAGCCCAAATGTTCAAGTCCAAGTCAAGGTGGAAAGCATAAGATTCCAACATGCTTAGGATGCTTTTTGGGAGCTCTAAAGATCATAGATGAGGCATTTACCCGGGTGATTAAGGAGCATTAAAGTATAAACTTTGGATTCCTCACGCAATTAATAGAGGAATTAAGAGAAAATACCCGGAAACACACGACCCCGATCGGGGCCACCTAACCCCGATCGGGGCAGCATGCATCTTGCCCGTTTACGTTTCTTTATCCTCTCCTATAAATAGGAGAGGTATTCCAAGGTTTTAGCCATCCAATTTTACGTCCAAGTTTTAGTTTACAATAGCCTTAAGCATTATAATTCTCTCAATAGTTTTCATATTAGTTTACAAATTAGTTAATCTTGTAGTTGTTCAAACATTTGGTTCTAAGTTATTTCAAGCTTTTGGTTATACATTGTTCTTCCATACAAGTTCTCTATTATTAAGGTATTTCTATTTCTAGTTTGCAATTTTACATTTCTATTTTAGTTACCACATAGTTTATAATCAAGTATTCCATTTTACATTAGCATTGATCTTTTCTCATGTTATATCATCTAATTAACATAAATCTTATAACCATGTTTAATATTTCTTACAATCTAGTTTGCAATTTACATTTTAGTATGAGTAGCTAAATTCCCTAGTCTAAGGGCTAGGGGAGCCATACATAAATTTAATATATAAACATGATAAAATAAGTTAATAATAATATTGTTCATATTGCTTCTATCACATGCTTGCATCGTCACGTTTAATCGTTGTTTAAGGCCTTATTCAAATGATTAAGTTTGTTCATTCGTTCTATAAGTCGAGAGGCACGGAATTGAATTAGACTAAGCATGTATAGTAGGACGACCTAGTCATGGACGAGAGTTTCTCTAGGACCCGGTCTATGGTTGATGCTAATATCGTAAGATGGGTATCTTTAAGCCTAAGCAATTGACAATGTTATTAGTACCGAATTTATCATGATCATATGTTTATCTTTGCATGTGTGACCCGAACCCCTTAGACTCTCTTTTATTATATAATTTACATCATTATTGTTATTAATCATCAAACAACCAAACCAACCCAAATCGTAATCGACCTTGATAAAAATCTACCCATAGCAATTCACGAAGTAATTCCCGTTTCCTTGTGTTCGACCCCTATTGCTACATTAACTTGTTGTCTAGGGTAATTATCTTTGCATAGGTACGCGATAAGCCTATCAATACATTATTAACAATAATTAAATAAAAGATAAACATTTTATTAGCTTGCATTGGACCATGTGCCAGTAGCTCCTTTTGGGTTGTGTCCGTACTCATATCAAAAACCCTCCGGTATTAACCCTTAATTACCATAATACTAATTATAATTACGGGCTAATAATACCCACAAAACCCCAAATGTTAGGGGTTAAATTAAGATGAGACAAAGGTGAAAACTTTGACTTACAAGAAAGAGATAGGGAAAAGGTAGAGGAAAAGGACGCATCTTCTTCAAATTCATGCTCAAATGCCATGGAAGGAGGCTGGGAAAGGTGTAGAGAGATGTGGGAGAGAAAATTAAGGTTTTAGAGAGAGAAAAGAAATGAACTAGCTTGCTTAATTCTAATCTCAAACTCAAACTTATATTACCTGCTTGATAGTGAGCGAGTCGTTGTTCACTCAATCAAACACATTTATATTCTCAATAAACAACTAGATAGTGGTTTAGTCGAGATCGATCCACGGGACGGTGTGCTTTGGGTTCTAAGTCTATCTACCTCAATTTGTGCTAGTGTCACGATTGTTGGGGTTTGAGATTGTGTTCTAAACTATGATAAGGAAATGTGAAAAAATGAGTAACAAAGCTAGTAAATAGAAATGGAGATATAAACAAATGATATAAAGGTACTAAGATGTCATGGGAATCATAAGGGAATCATGGTAAGATAGCATAAATGAGTTATATAGATGCAATCAATTATTGTTGTTGGAATCGAGTTAGCTTATGTCTTACAATTCCAAGGAAGGTTTGGGTCCCGGAACCGAGCCGGTCACGACTTTACAACACCTACAATTGACTTAGTTTTTCCTATTCAACTATATGCATGGTCTAACAAGCCTTGAGGTGGTTTATATATTACAAATCTTGTTGAAAGGATGAGATAATCATGCTAGGTTGTCAATCAAGCATTTCATCAAACATAACATATGCATAAGTTGAAAGTACAATAAGCAAGCATTCATATGAACTCATTAAGAATAAATCTACCCCATGATTAACTCCCCTAATCCCCCCACTAATCCTAGTTAGGGAACTACTCACTCTTTATCATGGAAAACATGTTAACAATGGTGTCAATCATTTTAACAAGTATAAACATGATGGAAGAGTAAAGAAATAAGCAATAATTAAGTAAAGAGTAGAGAAATTATACCAAACTTAAGATGAGCAAATGGAAAGGAAAGAATAATAGAAGAAAACTTTATTGATTGATGAAGAGTTGTCAATTCTCCAAATAATAACCCTATAATCTTCAATTACTCATATAGATATAAGAATTCTTGACCAATAATTAAGGAAAGATTAAAGTGCAATTTGTGGAAAGAATGAAGGCTAATCTATTCTAATCTACTCCTAATTAGACTTAATCTACTCTAAGGGAACTTCCTCTCTTAATTATTACAAATGAAGTATATATAGTGGTTACAATATTAGGTTAAGCAAGGGTAGATTAAGAAACAACATGCTTAACTGCCGAATAATCATTTGCACATTTCTAAAGGATTCGTGGGAGGCAGTCTGGGCATCAACGCGAGCGAGTTGATCTCAACTCGAGCGGGTTGAAGGCCAACTCAAGCGGGTTACTTTCAACTCGAGCGGGTTGAGAAGCATCTCTTTTCTTCCCTTGCTTCTACGCCTATGATGCCTTCATATACTCCTTATTCCTATCATCCTTGGTCATCATTCTTACCTACTCTTCATACTAGTCCATCCAAGATCATCAAGAAGCTTCCGAGTATGCGTGAGAGACGAGAATCCCGTCTCATTATCTTCTTTCCTACAAGACATATGAAATGCACTAGGAAAGCAAATAGGAAGCAATTGACGGATAAAATGGCTATCGAATGTTATATTAGTATGCAAAAATAGGTTGATTAGGGGACTAAATGTGTCTAATCATGAGCCACATCAAATATCTCCAAGCCAAACATTTACTTGCCCCGAGTAAAGGGGTGACTAGAACTAGACCTAACTATCCTAATAATATTAAAACCTATGTGAGATAATTAGCGGGTCTCATTCCTCCCCTTCAACTCACAGTAAGATATCCATGAGATAAGATGCCTTCTTGCAAAGCAAGGTGGGGCTTGCCAAAATGGCGATGCATACAAGCATTAAGCGCACAAAACAACTAATGGATGCAAATACAAACGAATAGCCACTTTCCACGTCTAAGTGACAGAAATCATCTACAAGGGAAGCAAGTTAAGGGTACACACTCCATCATAGATATTAGTTTTCCTAGTTACTAAGTCTAAGAGGATACAAACAAGTCACCTCTAAGTTGTGTTAAACTAGGCTACTTTCGTCCACAATTGCTAAATGCTTTTGTCAAGAGCCAAATCTCTATGGTGTTATAAAACATTGTAGGATCGCGGAATTCCCCCTCTTGCCTAGACAAGAAGAAGGGTCGTCCCCTCTCCACCATGCAACAAAGATAGGATCGTTAATGGATAAAATGGGATTCAAAGTGTATGAGTTTCATGATGGTTGTTTGCTTTTGGGTTTATTTTTCCCCCTATTTTTGTAACATTTTGACATTGAAGAACATTTCTTGCCATTTTTTATGTTTGGCATTTTGATACTTAGCAATTTCAATTTTGCATATTTGAACATTTTTCAAAGTAACCCCATTTGTAGTAAGGATACTTCTATTAAAGCATAAGAGTCTATTTTTGCTCCCCATTTCATTGATGCAATTTGAAAAAATTTTATTTTGATTTGGTACTTGAACTCAATTTGATATATTGTGGCCATTCCCTTTTTTATGACAAAACGAAGATAGAAGTGTAAGGACGGTTGTATGACATCAAGGGTCACATTGGAATAAACGGTAGCAAAAGAGTTATCACACCACAAGGTACTCTTGACTAGGCCTTAGTTCATGGGTCAAAAGATACTAGTATGATACATCCTAGGGTGTCTAGAGAGTATTCTAGCAACCTAAGTCTCAAGGAGAAAAATTATCTACAAGGGCCTTATATACTGGTGTCAAGCTTCCCAAATAGGCATTTTCACAAAATTTTCTACCATGCAAACTACATGCCATGATGCAACTAACATATATACAACTCTAATGCGTATGCTTCTATCAACTAAAATGCCATATAATCTAGATGCAACTCCTAATGACACATAGATACACAAACCGCAACAACAAAATACACCGTATCCTTCTTGACATGTAAGCCCATCCTCCTCAAATGAGTAATGAAAAAAAAGGAAGGGAAATAAGGATTAGATTGATCATACCAAGCGATCTTCACATTCCCTTGCTAATTCCTCAAATGAAGTGTCGTATATATATGAGAAGAGAACAAAAACACAAGTATATACAATTCTATACTACTAAATTAAATAACATTTTTTTTGTTTTTGAAATTTTTAAATTTTTATGGATTTTGTTTTTATGAAAATAATGAACATATTTTTGAGTTTTTAGGAAATTTTTCAAATTTTTATGTACTTTAGAATTTAAATTCCCATCCCCCACTTTATTTTGGACATTGTCCTCAATGTACATGTAGGAGTAGAAATAAAAAGGAAATACATGTTTTTGGATTTTTGGATTTATGGAAATTGAAGTACAAATGCAATGATATGATATGAATGAATGCATGCTCTAAGTAAATGCAATTTTATATGACATGTATAACAAATGAATGCAATTTAGACTATACTAGATTATGCATGTTTTCTATTAAGTAGGAAGCTAATTTAAATTAGCTTGGGTCACCTATGATCAAACCTCCCAAACCGATTTAAGCACTATTTCTAGTGTAGAAAGGAATAGGTTTGGTCATTAGTGACTATGCATGAATGCAAATTATATGCAACTTGTGGGAAATATCGGTATATTTCATCAAGAAAAATTCGGATTATAACGAATTATGATATATGAAATTACTAGTCATAAACGAATTGCATAAACAAAAGAATAGAGATTTAGAATTAACCTTTGGTCCTAGCAATTTGGCCTAAGAACAATATCGAGATCGATATTCTCCTAATTGTTGCACCCAAAATGCTATGAGAAATGCCTCTTTCCCTTGCTAGAATAGATCTCTAAAATTATTAATTATTTTTAGGGTTTTTGGTTTTTGTGATGAGAGAATTAGGTCAAAAAGGAAGTAGAGAAAATGATCTCCTTTCTCTTCTTTTAACCGTCCAAGAGAGTCCAAAATGGGAAGATTTTATTCTTCCTATTTTCCTCTCTTTGACCGAGTATTCAAGCAACTAAATAAGGAGAAAAATCTCCTTATTTTAAGTTGTTATCAAAAATGTATAAAATGTGTATTATTTTCTCAATTGTCTATTTATGTCGACATGTATTAATAAGTCTACACACAACAATTTGTAGTCGATTTATTAATACCGGTCTGTCAAAATTTTATTATGACAATTCCACATAATATATACATTAACTATAAATATAACATATTTATAATTCGCTAATTAAATATAACTGGTTACATTTAATTACGAATTAACATCTTAATTCGTTTAAGCTAACATTATATACATTAATTAAATATAACAGTTTATATTCAATTTACGAATTAACAGATAATTCGTCTCAGCTAATATTATTTAATTATATTAAATAATCGTCTCATCATCACATTGACTAACTGTTTAGTCAAATACATGAACTAACCTTTTAGTCATATAAGGCATCAATGTGATTATATCTTCATACAATCACATCTCTCAAACACATCCTTTAGGTGTGACTTTTAGGGACCAGTTGATCACCGCCATCAGTATGATAATAACGTCAAACTTCTAGCAAGCCAACCGTTATTAAGTAAACGTTAATCAACTGATAAAATACTAAGTATACCCTTGTGAACCTATAAGAGATTTATATACGTTATCATACTAACTGTGGAGGACACAAGCTCCAGCAATCTCCCACTTGTCCTCACAAGTGTATGTGCGATAACCGATTCTCATATCCTAAAATATCTCCCATTCAATGTAAAACAATTTGCAAAATCCGTATTCACAAAGGTCGTATTTTACAAGTGATCAATATCAAGAGTGGTTTTCCCGACTAGAGAGTAACTTAACTGATAAACGAATCATCATTCGAGCATGACCATGCATTTCAGTTACAACTCCTCGAGTGGCCCTGAGAAATAACTAAACCTGATAAAGGTTGGATATTTTCTTCAACTCGAATCCTGCAGATATAAGCACAGTATGAAATGACCCAGAAAAAATCTGCTTAGCCTCCTGTTACGGTCGACCATGAGATAGAAACCAAACTCACCCAAAAACTGCCTTAATCTCAAGAGACAGTCGATAGTCAAAAGAATCGACTCTAGCAACACAATGGACGTCCAATCCACGACCTGGCACCAAATGATTTTAAACATTTAGGACTCCATTACGTTGTCACAATTGTCCTACGAGGTATCGTTATAACTCGCATCTGTGATCGATCAGCCAACCGTTTGACTTATGGCTCGTTGAGCCCACCATCAATCAACTTCACAAAATAATAGCCAGAGTTATCAGCTCATGTAGGCGATTACGGACCAAAACAAATATAATGTAATTCAGTTCACTTTGTGGCGTTCAATGTTTTCGTACAATCCACATGAAAAACAAAATATGAAATAAAACGATGAAGTTATAAATAGCATATGGAAAAAGAAAATGTATCGAATCCATAAGCAACTAGTACAACTCAGGAACACGTTTAATTCCCATGGAAATAACGTGCCCTTCATGCTTATCATATTTCAATGGTTTAGTGAGAGGGTCCGCGATGTTGTCATCCGAAGCAATCTTGTCAATCACTATCTCCTCTTGCTCCACGTAATCACGGATCAGGTGAGCCTTCCGATGTACATGTCTAGACTTGTTGCTAGACTTAGGCTCCTTAGCCTGGAAGATGGCACCTCTATTGTCACAATAGATAGTGATTGGGTCATTCGAACTAGGAACTATGGTTAGTCCTTGTAAGAATTGACGCATCCATATAGCTTCCTTTGCTGCTTCTGAAGCGGCATAGTACTCGGATTCAGTAGTATAATCTGCTACAACATCCTGTTTGGAACTCTTCCAGCTGACCGCATCACCATTAAGAGTGAAGACGAATCCAGACTGAGATTTCGAATTATCTCGATCTGTTTGGAAGCTAGCATCTGCGTAACCGATTGCACATAGCTTAGTATCTCCTCCATAAGTCAATACCCAATCCTTAGTCCTCCGTAGGTACTTAAGGATGTTTTTAACAACTATCCAGTGTGTTTCACCTGGATTCTTTTGGTACCGACTCGTCATACTCAATGCATATGCCACGTCTGGACGTGTGCATATCATGGCATACATGATTGATCCTATGGCTGATGCATAAGGAACACGACTCATGTGCTCAACCCCTTCAGGTGTCGTGGGTGACTGAGACTTGCTCAAATGCATCCCAGACATCATTGGAAGGTTCCCCTTCTTGGAGTTGGTCATGCTGAACCTTTCAAGAATCGTATCTAAATAAGACTCCTGACTCAATGATAACATCCGTCGTGATCTATCTCGATAGATACGGATTCCCAATATGCGTTGTGCCTCACCCAGATCTTTCATCTGGAAATGGTTCTTCAACCATCCTTTTACCGAAGATAAGAGAGGAATGTCATTCCCAATCAAGAGTATGTCATCAACATACAATATCAAGAAAACAATCTTGCTCCCACTCGACTTGATATATAAGCATGGTTCCTCGACCGATCGAGTGAAACCATACTCTTTTATCACCTGGTCGAAACGATGATTCCAACTCCGAGAAGCTTGCTTAAGTCCATAAATGGAACGCTTAAGCTTGCACACTTTCTTAGGATTTTCAGGATCTATGAAACCTTTGGGTTGTACCATGTACAATTCCTCCTCCAAATAACCATTTAAGAAGGCGGTTTTCACATCCATTTGCCAAATTTCATAGTCATGAAAAGCGGCAATCGCTAAGTTTATCCGAATGGAACGCAGCATAACTACGGGTGCAAAAATTTCATCATAATGCAATCCGTGCACTTGAGTGAAACCTTTTGCCACTAGTCGTGCTTTATAGGTATCTGGTTGCCCGTCTACAGAATGCTTTATTTTGTAAAGCCATTTGCACTGAAGAGGTCGTACCTTATTAGGTAAATCAACAAGATCCCATACGTCATTCTCATACATGGAGTCCATCTCGGATTGCATGGCTTCAAGCCATAGCTTAGAGTCGGAACAGGTCATGACACCTTTTATAGGTAGCGGGTTCATTACTCTCTAGGAGTAAAATGTCATTTTCCTCGACCATACAAATGTATCTGTCTGGAGGATTAGAGACTCTACCCGACCTCCTAGGTTCCTGAGGAATATTAACCGTATCATCAGTTGAAGGAACAACTTCCTCCATCTGTTCCTCGGTTGTTGGTTCTTGAATCTCCGACAGCTCCAAGGTTCTATTACTTGACTTGTTCTCGAGAAATTCTTTCTCTAAGAACTTTGCACTAGCCGCAACAAAAACTCGATGTTCGGTAGGCGAATAGAAGTAATGACCAAACATTCCTTTTGGATAACCAATAAAGTATGTCTTGACCGATCGCGGGCCGAGCTTATCCTCGTGTCTCCACTTGACATAAGCCTCGCAGCCCCAAACCGGAATAAAGAACAAGTTAGGGACCGTTCCCTTCCACATTTCATATGGAGTCTTGTCGACAGCTTTAGACGGACTTCTGTTAAGTATAAGAGCAGCTGACAAAAGAGCAAAACCTCATAATGAATCAGGTACTACCGTGTGACTCATCATGGATCGAGCCATATCAAGTAGTGTTCGATTTCTCCTTTCGTACACACCATTTAATTGAGGTGTTCCAGGTGGAGTTAACTGCAAAACTATTCCGCAGTCTTTAAGGTGTTGATCAAACTCATTTGAAAGATATTCGCCACCCCGATCTGAACGGAGTGCTTTAACCTTTCTTCCCAGTTGGTTCTCAACCTTATTCTGGTATTCTTTGAATTTTTCAAAAGACTCACTTTTATGCTTCATTAAGTAGACATATCCGTATCTACTCAAATCGTCCGTGAAAGTGATAAAATATCTATAGCCATCTCTTACGCTGATTGACATAGGTCCACATACATCAGTATGTATGAGTCCTAATAAGTCACTAGCGCGCATTCCAACACCTTTGAAGGAAATTCGAGTCATTTTGCCGATAAGACATGATTCACACGTGCCAAATGAAGAAAAATCAAATGTGGGAATAGTCCCATTCTCGATGAGTTTCTTTACACGTTTTTCATTTATGTGTCCCATTCGACAATGCCATAGATAAGTTTGATCTTTGTCACCAACCTTTAATTTCTTATTATTCACATGTAATATGTCTGTGGTTTGATCTAAGATATAAATTCCATTCATGGAAACTGCTTTGCCATAAACCATTTCATTAAAAGAGAAAATACAACTATTATCCTTTATTGAAAATGAAAAACCGTCTTTATCAAGTACGGAAACAGAAATAATATTCTTAGATAAACTGGGTACATAGTAACAGTTATATAA
The DNA here is from genome assembly GCF_048544455.1 of Silene latifolia. Lineage (NCBI taxonomy): Eukaryota > Viridiplantae > Streptophyta > Magnoliopsida > Caryophyllales > Caryophyllaceae > Silene > Silene latifolia. The sequence continues at coordinate 54,106,354 of NC_133530.1, forward strand.
ATATAACTCAAAACCACTAGGGAGTTGGATTACGTATGTTCCCATTGAGACTGCAGCAACTCGTGCTCCATTCCCGACTCGCTGGTCCACATCACCCTTTGCGAGGGGTTTGATGTTTTTTAGGCCCTGCAAATGATTACACAGATGAGAACCACAACCAGTATCAAGTACCCAAGTTCCGAAACTTGCATGGTTAATCTCAATCATATGAATATAAGATGACATACCAACAGGAGTGACGCAACCTGCTTTTATGTTTTCACGGTACACGGGATAGTTCCTCCTCCAATTTCCAGTCTTGTGACAATGGTGGCATTCAACGTTACCGTCCTTGCTCTTTGCCTTGCCTTGTGAGCCACTAGTCTCACCAGTCCCACTCTTACCGTTTCCTTACTTTTTAAACTTTGGCTTTCCTACAGTTAGGTCGCCGTGAGCTTTGCCCTTACCCTTATTCTTGTTGGAAATCATGAGAACATCTTGATTCATGCTCCCACTCAATTTCATATCCTTCTCGGTCTGTACGAGAAGTGAGTGTAGCTCATGAGGACTTTTCTTCATGTCATTCATGTAGTAATTTGCTCTGAAAAGGGCAAAACCATCATGAAGTGAATGAAGCATACGGTCAATGACTATGCTCTCACTGATTTTGCAATCAAGTGCCTCCAGTTTCTCGACATTCTCAATCATGTTTAGAATGTGTGGGCTAACCGGTTGGCCCTTCTGGAGTTTCGCATCAAAGAAGCGACAGGTATGCTTGTAATACTACGGTTTTCTATGTCTATGGGTACTCTATCGAGTAGGGCTTACTCTGTCGAGTAAGTAGTTTTTGACGCAAAACAGTAGTCTGCCTGTAGGGTACTCGATCGAGTAAGTTGGGTACTCGATCGAGTAAGGGGAACTCGATCGAGTACGTTAGTTACTCGATCGAGTAAGTGTGTTTTACGGGATTGTTTTGACGGGTTTTGCTAATAACGCGAGTTTGATATAAAAGGTTTCCGTCAGTTTATTTCATCACTTTTTAACCTTTCTAAACCTTTCAAAAGAAAAAGGAGTTACGTAGTTCTCTCTCATCGTGTTGTTGGCAAATCCCCAAGGCTAGGAGTGTCGGATAATCTTGTTCTTTGCATCATAGTGTTCCTTGCGTCAAGGGTAAGATCTACATACCAATTTTATAGTATTTAGTTGACTTTGTTTAAACCCTAATTTTGGAAATTGGGGGTTTTTATGATTTGTTAATGTTAGATTGTGATTATATGATTATGTGAAAGGAGGAGGATTCGTAGAGGAGAGGTTTTGAGACAGCTGTTGAGATCGTCTGCTTGTGTTTGCATTCCAGGTAGGGTTTCCCAACTCAGTATTAGTCCCATAATGTGTTGGTGGTGATTTGAGATTGTTGATTGTTATCATACGAGTATTGTGACGGTTGTTGGTTTTGATTGTTGTTTAGTAGTTGTGATTGTTTGTATCTGTCTGTGTTCTTCAGGGTGCGTCCCTGGCTAAGTGGAGTCACTTGCGGGAGTGGCTTCTCGCCCATTATTCGCCTTCTGTGGAACCCGCCACAGAAGGGATGTGCACATTAATGGATTTGGATTTATCGCTCGACGGAGATGAGCGGGGATTAGGTGGGAACGGCTGCGGTCCCCCACTGGCGGCGTGGAGTGACCTATTGCGATGGGCACTCTGGAAGGGCTACACACTTTAGTGTGTAGTCAGTATTGAGGAGTTGGTGATGGAGTTCGGGTTGATGTGACGATTGATCTGTTTTGATACTTGTCTTATTGTGATTGTATTGTGTGATTAGTACTGACCCCGTTTAAATGTTTTAAAAACTGTAGTGATCCATTCGGGGGTGGTGAGCAGTTATTGAAAAGGTATGATTGATGCGCATGGGATAGCTGGGATGAGTCATCATGTTGCAGTTAAAAGTCTTCCGCTGTGTCAGACAATGTCTAGTAGCTTTGATAGTTTTATCAGTAGACAATTTGAGTACCTTGTATTTCCTTTTGACAGTTTTGGTTTGAGACATGTAATCACTTAAATTATATTTATTTTTAAAGTACGTTTCTTTATTATCTTATGATTATCATTGCCTCGGGTAACCGAGATAGTAGCACTTCCATGCCTTAAGTGGTCCTGGTAAGGCACTTGGAGTATGGGGGTGTTACAAAATGGTATCAGAGCGACGATCCAGAAACCTGTAACTAATGAATATAATGAACATAGGGAGTCAATTAAAATGAACCCGGGGTAAAAGTTGTAGGAGCTAATGCAAAGGCTTGGGAGACGTCCTAAAGTCGCGAACTCGCCCTACAATTTTGAACCGGTCACATGGGATATGAGTCGGGATCGCTATGTGTTTACCTTGTGTGTTGTGTATCTATATAGTAAGGTGTTGTATGAATCGATGGATGAATGCATGTGGAGGATATGAGATTTGTAGTGAAGGATGATGATGATATGATTGTATTTGTCGTTGATTGAATACATGAATTGCATGATAGTTGGTTTACAATGTTGTTTTGAATTGTTGGAAAAGTATATGAGAAGGATGAATGATGTGGTAGAAAAAGGGAGTAGTTCATATATGATAATATGTGATGAATAATGATGTTGCAGGATGGATGATTTATAATGGGGATATACTAGCAACATGTGATTAGGGGGTGTGATACGATTTTACGTAATTTTGTTTGCGTAAAGCTATATAATAAGTTCGTATAATTGTCTACTGTTGTATCATATGCACTTCTTAGATGAAAAATGTGATTGAACTAGATGAATTGATTGGAAAAGATGAAGTGGCAATTGCATGAAAATATGAATTTCGTGATTATGAATATGTTTAGGTGACAAAATGGATTTGTAATATTGTTGTATTAGTAACATGGAAATAGGATTTGTAATTGTATGAGTATGTTTTGTTTTACGAAAAGTTATAAAGTTAAAGTATGCTTTAGTACATGAGTGGTAAGTTGAATGTTATATGAGCATGATAAATGTTATGGTTTGGCTTTTGGTAGGTTGTAACATGTGTTTAGGGATAGTGGTTTTACAAGTATTGAGTCGCTTTTATTCGCTTTGTTGATGTTTAAGTTGTTTGAAAGAGAAAATCAGATAACTATGTCGTCTGATTATAGAGAGGTTGTCTTTAAACTGTTATAACTTGAGATGCATAAATGATTTTAATGTGATTCCAATTGAAGGTGATATCTTGTTCTTTTACGATTCTAACGATAGGTCATACGCCCAAAACGACCAAGAAATGAGTGAGTTATGACCGTTTTACGAAAACTGGACAGTGCTGAGAAATGCGTAGGGTACTCGATCGAGTGGCCCTTACTCGATCGAGTGCACCTCTTGGTACTCGATCGAGTAGCCCTTACTCGATCGATTAGTCCTGGTAATTTGTTATACGTGTCTCTGACTTTCACCTACTCGATCGAGTAAGTCATTTACTCGATCGAGTGGCCTGTACTCGATCTGGTGACCCCTGTTTTGGGTCATATGCTCATCTTTTGATTTCGTTGCATATTATGTTTAATTCAAAGGTATTATTTTGCTTCTTTATGCATTGTTTTATATGTATGTTGAGCCTGATGCGTAAGTTACCCAATCTTATGGTGTAGTGAGTGGCACCTATGGTGAGTATGAGTTCGGTGGAGAGGACATGAGTTATATGTGGTTGTGATAGATAAAGGAAAAAGAAAAGGAGGATTGATAAGTCTTAATTGAGGCATAGAGCATGTTTTGTGAGACGGGATGAGTTATATGGTTGTGTGTTGAGTAATGTAAAAATGAGTGAATGTGGGCAAAGGGTGATATAAGTTTATGGAACGTGAGAATGAAAGATTGAAATGAGAGACGCATATGGTGGTAACTTTGGATGTTTAAGGATTATGAAGGGAGGTAGTTATTACTCAGTTGGTTAAGAATATATGTAATGGAAAGGTCGTTATAGTTAAATGGAAAGAAATGGGGTATAAAGAGCTTAGATTGAGTTATGCAGCGATGTGGGTTTGCAGATAGCGAGTGAGTTTGGGAATTTGGTTTATCAAGAGGTGGAACTAATGTGTGATTTTATTGGGCAGTTATCGGTATGAAATGAGTTTGGGATTGAAAAAAAACAAAACGAGATGGAGTGGACTGACCGTGTAGATTGATTGGTGATAAGTGAGAGTGATAGCATGATAAGAGAAGATCCATGGTAAGGAAGAGTGAGATAATATCGATAAGAAATAATGGGATTTGAGTTTTGGAGCAATGAGAAGGTAATCGGAGCACTAAAGAGTTAGGAAGAAGTAATAAGGAGTTTTATGGTTAATTGATTTTGTCGAGTGTAAAAGAAAAGAATGAGGGGAGTAAAACTAGGAAAAATATTGACCGGAGTTATGTGATATAGAGGTAAGGAGTCGTCGAGATGTGTGATACCAATCATGAGAATGTTAGTTAATGGTTATATAGGAGTTTCGGGACAACATGATTAATCTTGAGTTTTGAGGAATTAAGGAAAGTAAGAAGTTGGTAGAATATCTGCATGATATGAGATTTTGGTGGAGAGTTAGATGATGATACAATTAAGGATAGTATTGGGAAGAATGTTGAGGTAATTTTGTTGATGGATTTGATATTCGTTATTTGGGATGTTAACCAAAGATAGGAAAGAAATCGTGATGTTTAGAGATGAGTGTAAGAGGTTTGATGTCCGGACAGTGGTAGTGTTATGGCTTGTGACTAGTGGTTAAGGGTGATGGTATATTAGAAAGGTAACAATTCTAAAGAGGTTGATTTTGTAGAGACCAGATTAATATGTATGGTTGTGAGAGAGTATAAGATATGGTTATGTGAGGCGGTTGTTAGTAGTTGAGTATTAATGGTATGGTTACATCTGGCATATGGTGATGGATATGCGAATGGGAGAACATGTTATGAGGGGCATACGAGTTAAGCTCGGGTGAGAGGTAACCTTTATCAGGTGGTAACTTACGTGATCAGGATTGACTAGTTGGATGTGATTATGGGTCTATGATGTGTATAAACGTTTGTGTGAGGTTCTAACCTCACGATAAGTGGTATGGTGTGATATTCATAAAGTTGGTATCTGAATGTTCTGTAATATGTGTTGCATACGGTAACCTAATGGAATGACGTTCAAAGTGATGATTTGAGTGATCTGGCATGACTAGTTATACTTGTATGTGTATTCATGATATATGTTTATTTCGTAAAAAGGTATGGATGGTATTCATGAGGTTCTTATCTGTTTATTCCGTACAATATGTTGTGTTGTGATCTAGTAAAATGGTTTTGAGTAAGTTTCCTTGTCCAGGAAGTTGTCATGAGTCAGTGTGCATGAGAATAGTGTATGTGGTGGTATCTATCGAGGTGGTTGTTGTGCCTCGGGTGGTGATCCGGGCATGGTATTTCGTATTGTGATGCGGGTATTTTGCACTGGGGTGTGGCTGTTGGTGGCGGTGTTGCGATGCCGTCACCCGTTGTGGTGGAGTAGGCGAGATGATTATGGTACGAGTTTTCGAAAGTGCATACCAGTAATACATAGATTGTTGTATTGCTTGCTGCTGTTCCTTGTGAGTTTCGGTTGAACATATAGACTGTTGTTTTGTTTGTTGATGTTTCTTGCTAGTTCCATCTTGGGAGTGAGGGTAGAGTATGATATGGAAGAGAGTTGTGTATGTTTCTGTTGTTGTCATGGCATAGTGGTATTTTGTTGATGGGACAGAGTTGTGAGAAGTTGTCATAGTAATTTTGATCTTGTTTTAAGATGAGGAATCGGTAGACATAGTCATGGTAAGCGATTTGTGGAACATGTGTTGTACTGATCTGAAAGCTGCAGGTGGTTCATAATCTTGTGTTGAGACAGTGAGTGTAGGGTGTTGGGGAATTAGTGTCATGTTAAGCTATGTATGAGTTTTGCGGTAATGAAGGAAAAGAACTTGAGGATCTAGTGTGAGTGTACGTAACAAGTGTGGATCGTAAGTTGTGTTTTTGGCGATAGGTGTTTTATATAGAGAGGTATGTTGTGTGGAGGTAATGGGGAAAAGTTGGAGTGCTGGTTATGCTAAGGATTCGGTAGTATTGGTTAGACGGAGTGCAGAATGAGTTGAGGTATGAGAACTATTTAAGTAAGAGAGCCTTGGAAATAGGAATGGTTATAGGTGTGAGGGTATAGGCGACTATCTTTGACTTGTGGTGGTAATGAAGATAATGAGAGAATATAACTAAGGATCTAGTATTAGTGAATTACGAGGACGTAACATTTATCTTAAGAGGAGTAGGATGCGGCAAAGAGAGAGTTTGATGGTTGTAGATGTTGTAGTAGACTTGGAAGTTTGAGTTTTAGTGGAGAATAAAGGATGAATCTTTGTGGTGATTGATTTTGTTAGAGGTCATGACCGTGCTTGGAGTAGTGTGATGTTTATGAGTTCGATAGTGTTGACAGTTGGATGATGAGGTTATGAGTGTGAGTAAACTTCGAGGACGAAGTTTGCTTTTAAGGGTGGTAGAATGTAACATTCCGTTTAATGTTATGAGTATCTTGATATTGGATTTGCTAGTGGATGATATATTACGGAGCTAGCAGCGTTCGTGGACGGTAGTTGGTAGTGTATGGAGTTAGTGTCAAGAGAGATATAATGGAGTTGGTACGATATCGTGAGCCATGTTGTGGAGATAGGAATAGTTGGTGGAGTTGGTGTTACGAGTTCATGTTTGGTCGGTTGGGGTTTTATTTTGAGTTCTTAGTTGGTTGTTGTGTCTTGATCGAGTTAATATGTTTGTTTTTGGGTATGGGTTGAACTTCGGGGACGAAGTTCTTTTAAGGAGGGAAGACTGTAATACTACGGTTTTCTATGTCTATGGGTACTCTATCGAGTGGGGCTTACTCTGTCGAGTAAGTAGTTTTTGACGCAAAACAGTAGTCTGCCTGTAGGGTACTCGATCGAGTAAGTTGGGTACTCGATCGAGTTAGGGGAACTCGATCGAGTACGTTAGTTACTCGATCGAGTAAGTGTGTTTTACGGGATTGTTTTGACGGGTTTTGCTAATAACGCGAGTTTGATATAAAAGGTTTCCGTCAGTTTATTTCATCACTTTTTAACCTTTCTAAACCTTTCAAAAGAAAAAGGAGTTACGTAGTTCTCTCTCATCGCGTTGTTGGCAAATCCCCAAGGCTAGGAGTGTCGGATCATCTTGTTCTTTGCATCATAGTGTTCTTGCGTCAAGGGTAAGATCTACATACCAATTTTATAGTATTTAGTTGACTTTGTTTAAACCCTAATTTTGGAAATTGGGGGTTTTTATGATTTGTTAATGTTAGATTGTGATTATGTGATTATGTGATAGGAGGAGGATTCATAGAGGAGAGGTTTTGAGACAGCTGTTGAGATCGTCTGCTTGTGTTTGCATTCCAGGTAGGGTTTCCCTACTCAGTATTAGTCCCATAATGTGTTGGTGGTGATTTGTGATTGTTGATTGTTATCATACGAATATTGTGACGGTTGTTGGTTTTGATTGCTGTTTAGTAGTTGTGATTGTTTGTATCTCTCTGTGTTCTTCGGGGTGCGTCTCTGGCTGAGTGGAGTCACTTGCGGGAGTGGCTTCACGCCCATTATTCGCCTTCTGTGGAACCCGCCACAGAAGGTATGTGCACATTAATGAATTTGGGTTTATCGCTCGACGGAGATGAGCAAGGATTAGGTGGGAACGGCTGTGGTCCCCCACTGGCAGCGTGGAGTGACCTGTTGCGATGGGCACTCTGGCAGGGCTACACACTTTAGTGTGTAGTCAGTATTGAGGAGTTGGTGATGGAGTTCGGGTTGATGTGACGATTGATCTGTTTTGATACTTGTCTTATTGTGATTGTATTCTGTGATTAGTACTGACCCCGTTTAAATGTTTTAAAAACTGTGGTGATCCATTCAGGGGTGGTGAGCAGTTATTGAGAAGGTATGATTGATGCGCATGGGATAGCTGGGATGAGTCATCACGTTGCAGTTAGAAGTCTTCCGCTGTGTCAGACGATGTCTAGTAGCTTTGATAGTTTTATCAGTAGACAGTTTGAGTACCTTGTATTTCCTTTTGGCAGTTTTGGTTTGAGACATGTAATCACTTAAATTATATTTACTTTTAAAGTACGTTTCTTTATTGTCTTATGATTATCATTGCCTCGGGCAACCGAGATAGTAGCACTTCCATGCCTTAAGTGGTCCTGGTAAGGCACTTGGAGTATGGCGGTGTTACAATGCTCATAAGTAACGATTCTCGGTGCTTTTGAGAACTCATTAGTGAGCGTGGTGAAAATCTTGTTTGCACCTTGAGCAATGAAGCGTCTTTGCAAATTGGTTTCCATTGCAAAAATGAGTACGTTCTTTATCGCACCCGCTTCCATAACGAAGTCACTATAAGTAATTGACTCGTTAGCTCTTGCATTGGGGCCTGGGTTTGGCGGTACTGGCTCAGTTAAGTACTTGAGCTTACCGTCAGCAATGACAACATTCCGTAATGATGCCTCCCAGTCCGGAAAGTTGGACCCGTCATTCTTCAGTCGTGTGAACTGATTCATGTGGTCCATGAAAGCTTTTAGCCAGGACTCGCGTCCAAGTGTGGCACTTGTCATAGGGATATCATTATTTTCAGCCATTTGTTGTAAGCAATATTATCAATATAAAACGAATTCTATACTGCGAAAAAGAAGAATAAAAATATAATAAGCATACTCATCGTTATGATTTAAGTCTAATGCAATACTGTTATAACGCGAAGACTCAAGCATTTATACAATTGACCTTCTTCAAGAATTATATAAATGATCAAGACTCAATTATCTGTAAATTGATAAGCCAACCTTTTGGCTAATTCTACTTTTAGAATTTTTGGTTGATAAATTTCTGTAAATTCTATCTATAGTCCATCATAATCTCGAGAAACTCTTCGGATTATAATGTTGAGGTAAACTAAGTCAATACAAACTACTTACCCAACGTAGAAGGGATCATATGGAGAGTAAGGTCCTATATGCCTATCGACGAAGAAGGGATTCATAGCTGTTTGGCCTATAAAGACTAGTCTTAATTTCAGTTGTAGAGGAACATCCCATCAACTGTATTTTAATTCATTTTAAGTGAACTACTATCTAGCATGCGAGAATGAATAAACTAAGATGATGGCTTAAAATTGTGTGACATCTGCATGTCTATGAAAACTAACATCCAAACTATATGAGTCAATTTTCATGCATATAAGTAGTAGGTGGTTTGGTTTAGGCGGAATATGATGCACTAACTATCATGTGAAGAAAAGCAATAAGAATGGAAAAACGTAAAACAAAAACAAAGTCCTAGTGTGGCCTATCTACCAAAATGAACATAAATACAACTTTGGAATCCTTCCTAGGACCCGAGAAGCTTGTCTTGATGTTCCATCTTGGTCCATGTAATGAGAGTGAGCAATCCAATCTCCATCTTTAGTCTTTCTCAAAATTACAATTAATAAATTACAAAATTAACCTATTTACATTCTAATTTCAAAACCATAATACTTAAAGAAAACCAAAAGGAGATATGAGATCTCAAAATTACATTAAAATTATGTTTCCATCATTACGAAAACATAATTAACTAAGGCCACACTAGGTATTACAAATTACAACCGATTGAAAAAATACGTAAATAAACCATTCAACAAAACGTTCAACTAAATAAAAATGCATCAACTATAAATTAATCATTCAAGACATAATTCCTTAATTATGTAGAGTAATTTATCCAAACCACCTATTTAAATGATCAAATTATGTGACAATTCCTCAATTACTCACAATAATTTCAATCTTAATTCACATTAACCTATAATATGAATTAATCTAACATTATTTTAAACCTCTTTAAAATAATTTGGGTATCTCAATTTTGTGAACCTTTTCACAACAAACAATCATACATTATAAATAATGTATAAAGATTATTGGCCAATTTTTTTTTTTTTTTTTTTTATTATTATTAATGGCTCTCGGCAAAACCGAAAAACAAAAAAAAGTTTTTTTTTCATTCAATTCGGCATTTAGCCCTAAAACCAAAAAACAGTTTTTTTTTCTATTTCTCTCGGCATTTAGCCCTAATTTTCAAAAAAACGAAAAAACAGGTTTTTTTTACTTTGGCTCTCGGCTGAATTAAAAAACGAAAACAACCCCTTTTTTTTCTTATCGAAAAAAAAAACATTTAGATGAACAAATTCGTTTAAAGTTGCTATTAGAACAAGATTGGCATAATCATCAACATTTAAATTAATGAATCACGATCCTTAAACAACAATTTAACATCATGTGTGCCAAAAACTATATAGCAAAAACAAATAATCATCATAAATCAAAACAATTCCATTTACATTTCAATTTAATTTTTATTAAATCAAAACATCTACAAATTTATCAGATTATCATCTTAACAAATTAAAATAATAATATGAATAAATCAAATGGAATAAAAACATCAAAACAAAAACAAAAATCATCTCGGCAAAAAAAAAATTTTGCTCTCGGCAAAAAAAAATTCCTCACGGCCGAAATGTTTTTTTTTGTTCTTCAAAATTTTTGTTTAAATTCATTTATGAAAATCATATAAAATAATTTTGTGGCCTATGCTCTGATACCACTTGTGGGAAATATCGGTATATTTCATCAAGAAAAATTCGGATTATAACGAACTATGATATATGAAATTACTAGTCATAAACGAATTGCATAAACAAAAGAATAGAGATTTAGAATTAACCTTTGTTCCTAGCAATTTGGCCTAAGAAAAATATCGAGATCGATATTCTCCTAATTGTTGCACCCAAAATGCTATGAGAAATGCCTCTTTTCTTTTCTAGAATAGATCCCTAAAATTATTAATTATTTTTAAGGTTTTTGGTTTTTGTGATGAGAGAATGATCGGTGCCATTTGGTGTTCACAATTAAGCATATGTGGTCGTTGGGCAATGGTCGATACAAAACACAATTTATACTTCACAAACAACTCTACAATTAGTAAAGAGGCAAGTAAAGGTCGGATCCCAAGGGACGGGTATTGAAATGAAGATTCTATTGTAACTAGTGGTGTCTAGGGGTGTCACAAATTTGGTTGATGTAGAAGGTTACTAAACTAAAATAGCAATGAAAATAAACTAACAAGGTAAATGAAATAAGGGTGTAAACAATTGATTAAAAGCACTAGGGTGTCATGGGTTCATAGGGGAATCATGGGATATGATCATACAAACATGTTCTCAAATTATAAGCAAGCAATTATTGTTGTGATGGATTGAGTTGGGTTATATCTTACAATCCTAGGAAAGTTTGGGTCCGAGCGAATCTCTTGGATTGTACAACACCTACAAGTCGACTTAATCTTCCCTACTTAACACATGCATGGTCTAACAAGACTCGAGTTGGGTTATGTCTTACAAGTCAAGTTGAAAGGATAGAAGATGATAGTAAATGCAAGGATTCATAGGCTTAGCATTTCATCAAATATAACATGTGCATGTATTAAGATCAAAACAAGCAAGCAAATAAGATATGAAAGCATATTAATTTAAGCATGAATCATTCCCCATGTTGGTTTCCCCTAATCACCCATTAAACCCTAGCTAAGAGACTACTCACTCATCATCATATTGAACATGCTAGAAAGGTTGTCAATCATACTAACATAATGAAACATGATGAATAAATGAAAGTAATTAGCAATAATTAAAAAGGGATTAAGAGATTATACCTACTAATGATTCCAATAATAAAGCAAGAATAATAGAAGTACTTGAATCCTAGATTGAGAGGTTGTCAATCTCCCAATAATAACCCAAATAATCTTCGATTACCCAAAATAAAGTAAGAACAAGAGAGAGATTAAAGAACTAAAACTTGGATTAAAACTTGATTAATATTTGATTACAATATTGAAGAGAGATTTGATTGATATTGACTACACTAATTATTGATAAGAAGAACATGCTCCTCTAATTAGACTAATGGGGTATTTATAGTGAAAATTAGGGAGGATGCATTAGGGTTAACTAAGGGCTAAACTAGTAATTACACTTTTAAGTTGAGCAAGGAGCCTCCGGGATTATCCGAGAGAAGGGCTTCTCCATTTCGTAGCTTGAAGAACGAAACAAGCGTCTTTGTCTTTGTGATCCGTGCGGCCGGGAGTCGGGACGGCCGGATCTGGGATGGACGATCCGAGCGGATCAAGGAACAAGACGCTCGGACTGGGCATGGGGAATCCGAGCGGATTCTGGTGAGGACGCTCGGACTGGCGAGGACGGACGGATTCTCTACAATCCGTTCGGATTGTAGTTCAAAGAACTTTCCTTCTTCTTTTTCTTCCCTTTTCTTCATGAATTCCTTGGGGATTTCCTTGGGGACTCAAGGATCCTTTTCTCAACAATGCTCTTCTACTATGCTATGTACAAAGGCCTTCTAGTCTTGTCTCTCCTTGATGCTTGGTCATTGAATATGATCAATTTAGCCTTGTTTTGCCATGAAAATGCAAGATTCTTACTCCTTTCCTACCAAGGGATCAAAATCTCAAAGAATATGCAAAACAAAGAACTAAAGATAAGAAATGACCCAAATAGGCACTAAAAAGCATAGAAACAATGGTAATTCGGGGGCTAAATATGCGCCAATTATGGTCGCATCAAATATCCCCAAACCGAACCTTTGCTCGTCCCGAGTAAAGAGGTGACAAAGACTAGGACCAATACTAACCTAACCTAATAATAATAGCCGATATGAGACAATTAGCGGGTCTCACTCCGCCCCTTCAACTCACAACAAGACAACCATGAGGTAGGATGCCTTCTTGCAAGGCAAGGTGGGTCTTGCCAAAATGGCGACACATCCAATCATTAAGCACACAAAATCAAGTAATGGATGCATCTACAAAAAGAATAGCCACTTTCCTCATCTAAGTGGCGGAAATTATCTACAAGGGAAGCAATTCAAGGGTACACAATCCTTCATAGATGCAATTTGTTCAAACTACTAAGCCTAGAAGGATACCAATAAATCACCTCCAAAAGGTGTCAAGCTAGGGTACCTTTGTCCTCAATCGTTAAATGCTTTTGTCAAGAGTAGACTCCCTATGGTGTTAGAAACACTGGAGGATCGCGGAATTCCCCCTCTTGCCTAGACAAGAAGAAGGGTCGTCCCCTCTCTACCATGCACAAAAATGGATACGATGGATAAAGGGATCGATAGATATTTGAGTTTCACTTTGGGAGTTTGCTTTTGTTTTTGTTTTTCCCCCAAATTTCTTTGGCATTTGACTTTTTGAGAACACTTTCTTTGCCATTCTTTTTGACTTTTGGCATTTCAATACTTGACAACTTTTTGCATTTCTTTTGAACATTTTCAAAGTCACCCCAATTAGTAACGAGGGTGCCTTATTTTTGAAGCTTTAGGAGTTCTATTTTTGCTCCTCTTTTCATTTGATGCATTTTTGCAAACTTTCTTTTCATTTTTCATTTCATTTCTTGAACTCAAATCAATTTCTTTTTGTTTTGTGCCCATTCCCTTTGATGACAAAAATATGGTAGAACATGGATGAATGATAGAAGTATGCATGGTTTCAAGGGTCACCTTGGAATAAACGGTAGCCAAGGAGTTATCACACCACAAGGTACTCTTGACTCGGCCTTAAACCATGGGTCAAAGGATACTAGCATGACACATCCTAGGGTGTTTTACAAGTATTCTAACAAGCAAAGTCTTAAGAATAAAAAGCATCTACTAGGGCCTATATACACTTGTCAAGCTTCCCAAGTAGACGGTTTCACAAAATTTTTCTAACATGCAACTACATGCCATGATGCAACTAACATTTACACATCCTAATGCATATGATTCTACCAACTAATATGCCAAATAATTCTAAATGCAATCCTAAGTTCACATTGTTTTTACCGCATCAATCAAAATAAAGCCACATAGTCATTAACATAAAGAGGAAAAAGGAGATTGGAAAGATCATACCATGCGGTCTTCAATATCCTCATGTCTCGGATGTGGCGTAGTCAATCAAAGTGAACAAGGATGAAACAAACACAATATATACAAGACAATATATACAAAGGAAATGAACTTGTTTTTGGATTTTCAATTTTTCAAATTTTTATGATTTTTGAAATTTTTCAATTTTTATGGTTTTTGAATAAAAGTTAAGTGTTAGAATTCCCATCCCCACACTAATATGGGCATTGTCCTCAATGGCCAAAATGATGGAAATTATGCAAGAATGATGCATGATTTCTATACTAAATGCAATTCTACACTAAGCTATACTACATGATGCATGGTTTTTGTTATGACGGAGAGGATAATTTAAATTACCTCCCGTTGCGTATGCATTAACTTCCCCAAACCAAGCAAGACACTATTGCTAATGTCAAAGCATGGGGGAGTTTATGCACACACTATGCTATGCATGAAACTAGATTGTCATTTTGGATTTTCAAAAATGGGAACAATAAAGAACACCTCAAAGGAACCGAGGTGTGAGTCCTTTGGTGTTGCTAGGACTAAACCAACAATGATCAAAATGAAATAAAATACAAAGAGATATAGACAAACCGTGGGAGAGTAGGAGTCTCCAAGGCTAGTCTTCCATCATGCTACTATCATCACCACTTCCCTCATGAGAAGTGGTCACATTGCCACTTTCCTTGGCACTTTCTTCTTTGCTTTCTTCACCATCATCTTCCTCATCATTAGCTTCACCATCTCTTTCTTCATCTCCACTTGCTTCTTCCTCAATATTATCATCAATCTCCTCATCATTTCCAACAACCACATTGTCATCCACCACGTCCCTAGATGCACCCGGAAACAAGGCTTCTTTATCCGCCCAACTAGGCAAAGGACAAGATGGATCGAGGAGTCCTTGCCTAGCTAGATGTAGGAGGGGAGGATATTGAGCCAAATAAGCATTCTTCCGATCTTCATGAGCTTGCTTGTGCATGGCTTGCATAAGAAGAGTGACATAGTCTTTCCCAATTTCAACTCCTTGTGGTTTGAACTCTTCATAATCATAGGAGTAAGGTGGTATAACAATGGAAGAGGAGGGGGTTTCATGATCACCCTTTTGTTGTTGAATGATGTACTCGGCTTCTTCGGATAGGGGAAGTAAATAGTTGGTCCGGTGGACACTAAGACGGCAAATCTTTGCGGGTAAAGTGAATGATCGAGCCTCACTTGTAAGCCACCCATACTTGGTATCAAGGGAATTGTGAACAACCCACTTAAACTTGTTAATCAAGGTGGACATATCAATAAGATGGCCACCATCCTTAGCCGTGTACTTGCTATCCTTATTGAAATTAGGATCAAAGTGCTTGGCTAGGACCGTGACAAGGCCGCCATTAACAATTACGGTTTGACCCTTCTTCCCACTATCTACATGGAGCCATCTATCAACCAATAGCCTCAAAGAATTGTAAGGCTTGGTGTGAATTCTTCCAATATTCAAAGTTGATTCAAGGAGAATAAAATCGAGTCCCGTGAAATGATTGGTGTCTTTCCTAGCAATTATGGTATTTCCCACAACTTTGTGCCATATTCTTATGCCCGGATGATGGACCAAAAGAGCACGACAAGCTTTAAAATCTTCAAATTTCTTCCCGGAGATTGCCTCCCAAAGAGGCTCGGGATCATACTTCCCATATTGCTTATAAAATTTATGTTCATCGCTAAGACCCAAAATTGCACCCAATTAGGAAAGGTAATGCGTCTACTAGTGTTAGCTAGACGAAACTCAATATTTTCCCTATTCTCAACTTTTGTCACTTTTAAAGAACTTAAGAATTCCAAGACAAGGGAGGGGTATGTTACTTCCTTCATTTCAAACAATTTCTTTAAACCCATGACATTGAAAAAGACTCTTGTTTGTTCAAGAACACCCAACTTCTCTAAAGCATCTTGGCATATGAATTTGGTGGATTGAATTTGTTTCATAGCAAACTTGACAAATGTATTTCTATGGGAATCGGAGATGAATGTTACCTCCGGATAATGCAAGAGTTGATTAATTACCGGAGTAGAGGGTGATGCTTCCATAGAAATTTGTTGAGGTTGTTGCACTACCAAGCTTGGTGTTGATACCACCATTGCCAAAGCCTTCTTCATTTGTAGAGCTTTTTGCCTTTGAGAGAGAGTTGTAGTCTTTGGTGCCTTTGTTGCCTTTGTTGCCTTTGTTTTTGCTTTAGTTGCTCCCTTTGTTCTTGCCATTTGATGAGCTAACCAAGAAAAAGATCAAAAATCTTCAATTTGTAGAATGCCCAAATCGATTTTGAAGGTGAAAGGCGTTGCCTTTATGAGAACAAAAATCAATTCAAAGGTGAAGATTTTGTTCTTGGTTTTGATTGTTAATGAAGATGGAGTGATTGATTTGTTATTTGAAAGATGGTTTGATTTGATTTTGGCGAGTTTTGTTGAGGGTTTTTGTTTTTGAGATGGAGAGGATGAGGGTTTTGATGTTATGGGTAGTGTTTATGAGTGAATGAATGAATGAATGAAGGTGGGGTGGGTATTTAAAGAACTCGACAATTTTAGGACGCAGGGACAATCCGTGCGGATTAGGCGCAATCCGCTCGGATTCTGCAGCTTCAAATTTTCAAAAATCCCGCCTAGAGACGGGCGGATTCTGGGGAATCCGCTCGGATTCTTCTTGGATGAGACGGGCGGATTGTGTGCAGGACGGACGGATTCTTGTCCAGAGATTTTTCTTTGTTTTTCTTCAGCTGCAAGACGGACGGATTGTTCACAAGACGGACGGATTCTGTGAGACGGGCGTCTTTCCAGAAATCCGCTCGGATTCTTCAACAGTCAAGAATTTGCAGTTTTCAGCCCAGCCCAAGAGGCGTCTTCTCACAGGACGCTCGGATCCTCTGCAGACGGGCGGATTCTCGGGAATCCGCTCGGATTGGTCCTTGTGTACACGGATTCAGTTCCATCCGTGCACCAACGCATTCCCTTATCATTCTTTCTTTCTTTCAAATCTTGTGTTCTTCATTGTGGGGGCACTACTAAGGCATGAATAGCCTAGGCAATTGCCATCCCCACACTAAGGTAAAGCACTACACATCAATTAAAATCATTAGTCCCTCCCTCACTTCTCTCTTTTCATGACAATTATTTTGATCAAAGTAAAAATAAATCCAAAAATGACAAAAATGCAATACAAAAATGTAAATGTAAGTTAGGGAGTTAGAAATATTTACAAGTGGTGGTTTAGGGAGGACTCCACCAAACTCTCATTCTTGATGAGATGTCAAGGAGGCATGTTCAAGGTGTTGTTGATGTTGCTCAACACCTTGAAGAAGTAGTCAAAAGCTTGTTCATTGTTATGGTAGAGGTCCTCAATAGACCGTGGTCCTTGTTGTTGATCATGATCGATGGCATGCCCAATGTAGGGATTAAAGATCCCTTCAAATTCGTCGTCCCAAAGACCACAAACTTCATTGAGTTGATCATTGAAAATCTCTTGCTTGGATGGGGACAACTCTCCCAATTTCTTCTCTTGGCCAATGAGGCCATCTTCTTCTTCCTTGGTTGATTTTGATGAGCTTTGCAAGCTCTCCTTGTCACAATTCACTTGCTCTTTGAATGGAGCATTTTCAATTTTCTTTCTCCATTGGAGTTCCGATTTCTTCTTCTCATCTTTCCGGCTATAATGATCAATCATGAAACATGGCTCATGCAAACGAGGAGCTCTCATGGTCTTGTCAAGATTAAAAGTTATGCTTTCATCTCCCACTTCTAGAGTGAGCTCTCCATGTTTCACATCAATCACCGCACCGACGGTGTGTAGGAAAGGTCTTCCTAAGATGATTGGAATGTTGGAATCTTCCTCCATATCAACTATGACAAAGTCCACCGGGATGAAAAACTTCCCAATTCGCACGGGGACATCTTCCCATATCCCTAATGGTGTCTTCGTCGATCTATCGGCCATTTGAAGAGTGATATTGGTACATTTAAGCTCTCCCATTCCCAACCTTTTACTTACCGAGTACGGCATGACACTCACACTAGCCCCTAGATCACATAAGGCTTTGTTGATCGTTGTGTCGCCAATGGTACACGGTATTGAGAAGCTTCCAGGATCCTTTAGTTTTGGAGGTGAACTCCCTTGAAGTATTGCACTACTCACCTTGGTGAAGGCGATAGTCTCAAGTTTCTGGATTGACTTCTTCTTTGTGAGGATATCTTTCATGTACTTTGCATAGGCCGGAACGTGATTGATTAATTCCGTGAAAGGAATTGAGACTTCTAAGTTCTTCACAATTTCCATGAACTTTCCAAGTTGATCATCAAATTTAGGCTTGGCTTGTCGACTTGGAAAAGGAAGTCTAATCACAATGGGCTCCTTTTCTTTGGCTTTGTCTTCATTTTTCTTTGAGCTTTCTTCTTTTGATGATTCCCCTTCTTTGGGACCTTGCACCACAACTTCATTCTCACTAGCTCTCACAACTTCATCCTCAACTTGCTCCTTCGGTGCTTCATATCTTGTACCACTTCTCAAGTGAATGGCACTAACCGTTTCATGTCTAGGGGGGTTGCTTTGTGGTGGTAATTGCCCCTTTTGTCTTTGTGAGTTTGAAGATGCTAGTTGAGTTAATTGTGTTTCCAACATCTTGGTGTGAGCTAGAATGTTGTTGATGGTGGTGTCTTTTGCTTGGCTATCTTTTTGCATTTGGGTGAAAAATTCTTGTTGATTCTTTTGCATTTGGAGGACCGCTTTTTGGACATCAAAACTTTGGTCATTGTGGTGATTGTATGGGTTTTGATTTTGGTAACCTTGGTTTTGATTGAAAAAGGGTCTTTGATTTTGATTTCTCATGGGTGGTGGAGTGTATGTTGTTTGAGGGTTTTGGACATTTTGGCTTTTGTATGAGAGATTTGGATGGAACTTGGTGTTTTCATTGTAAAAATTTGAATAAGGGGTACCACTTTTGTAAGCTTGGAAAGCATTGACTTGTTCGGTTGTTCCCCTACACTCACTTGAGTCATGACCTAAGGTTCCACAATTCTCACATATCCCGCTTGGGATTGATGATGCCGTCAAGGCATTGACATGATGCTTTGATGATTTTGAGCTTTCCTCAAGTCTAGCCATAGCTTGTTCAAACTTCAAGTTGATTGTGTCAATGTGAGCACTAAGTTGAGCACCCAATTGAGTAACGGTGTCCACTTCATACTTTCCTCCTCTAGTAGCCTTGCGAGGCCTACTATATTGCGAATTATGGACCGCCATTTCCTCAATCTTGTTCCATGTTTGATTGTCATCAACTTCGGTGAACATTCCATTTGATCCCATATTGAGAATGTTCCTAGAATCTTCATATAAACCATTCCAAAATTGTTGCACTAAAAACCATTCGCTAAGTCCATGGTGAGGACATGAGCGACAAATGCCTTTGAACCGCTCCCAAGCTTCATACAAAGATTCTTCATCCCTTTGCTTAAAACCCGTAATTTGAGCTCTTAGCATATTGGTCTTTTCCGGTGGGTAGAATTTTTTGTAGAAAGCTAGAGCTAGCTTCTTCCAAGAATCTATTCCAAGGGTGGCCTTATCGAGGCCCTTCAACCATTGCTTTGCGGTGCCGATTAACGAAAAAGGAAATAAGACCCATCTTATTTGGTCTTGAGTCACGCCTGTTTGAGAGATAGCTTCACAATAATCACAAAATGTTTCCATATGAGAATGAGGGTCCTCACTAGGCATTCCCCCGAATTGGCTCCTCTCAACTAGTTGGATGAAGGCGGACTTGGCAATAAAGTTTCCGGTAAGATGTTGTGGGGTAGGAGTACCATTTGGTAGATCCTCCTCGGTGGGTATAGAGTGTGACGAGAATTTAGGCATTGTAGGTGGATTTTGTGTGGTATTGTTTAATGGGTTTTCTTCTCCTTCTATTGCGAAAGGATTGACAAACTCACTAGTGGGTTGAACAACTTCACCAACACCTCCCAAATTCCTCCTAACAAGTCTCCTATTATTCGTCAAGGTTCTTTCGATTTCACGGTCAAAAGGTAACAAATCTCTTTGTAACCTTCTAGACATGCAAAATATCAAACAACTCAAAAACAATTAGAACAATCCTTGAGGAGTTTTACTTCCCCAAGGTGAAAAAGACACAACTAAAAACAATAAAAGAAATCTTAAATCAATTAAACACCGTCCCCGGCAACGGCGCCATTTTTGATCGGTGCCATTTGGTGTTCACAATTAAGCATATGTGGTCGTTGGTCAATGGTCGATACAAAACACAATTTATACTTCACAAACAACTCTACAATTAGTAAAAAGGCAAGTAAAGGTCGGATCCCAAGGGACGGGTATTGAAATGAAGATTCTATTGTAACTAGTGGTGTCTAGGGGTGTCACAAATTTGGTTGATGTAGAAGGTTACTAAACTAAAATAGCAATGAAAATAAACTAACAAGGTAAATGAAATAAGGGTGTAAACAATTGATTAAAAGCACTAGGGTGTCATGGGTTCATAGGGGAATCATGGGATATGATCATACAAACATGTTCTCAAATTATAAGCAAGCAATTATTGTTGTGATGGATTGAGTTGGGTTATATCTTACAATCCTAGGAAAGTTTGGGTCCGGAGCCGAATCTCTTGGATTGTACAACACCTACAAGTCGACTTAATCTTCCCTACTTAACACATGCATGGTCTAACAAGACTCGAGTTGGGTTATGTCTTACAAGTCAAGTTGAAAGGATAGAAGATGATAGTAAATGCAAGGATTCATAGGCTTAGCATTTCATCAAATATAACATGTGCATGTATTAAGATCAAAACAAGCAAGCAAATAAGATATGAAAGCATATTAATTTAAGCATGAATCATTCCCATGTTGGTTTCCCCTAATCACCCATTAAACCCTAGCTAAGAGACTACTCACTCATCATCATATTGAACATGCTAGAAAGGTTGTCAATCATACTAACATAATGAAACATGATGAATAAATGAAAGTAATTAGCAATAATTAAAAAGGGATTAAGAGATTATACCTACTAATGATTCCAATAATAAAGCAAGAATAATAGAAGTACTTGAATCCTAGATTGAGAGGTTGTCAATCTCCCAATAATAACCCAAATAATCTTCGATTACCCAAAATAAAGTAAGAACAAGAGAGAGATTAAAGAACTAAAACTTGGATTAAAACTTGATTAATATTTGATTACAATATTGAAGAGAGATTTGATTGATATTGACTACACTAATTATTGATAAGAAGAACATGCTCCTCTAATTAGACTAATGGGGTATTTATAGTGAAAATTAGGGAGGATGCATTAGGGTTAACTAAGGGCTAAACTAGTAATTACACTTTTTAAGTTGAGCAAGGAGCCTCCGGGATCATCCGAGAGAAGGGCTTCTCCATTTCGTAGCTTGAAGAACGAAAGCGTCTTTGTCTTTGTGATCCGTGCGGCCGGGAGTCGGGACGGCCGGATCAGGATGGACGATCCGAGCGGATCAAGGAACAAGACGCTCGGACTGGGCATGGGGAATCCGAGCGGATTCTGGTGAGGACGCTCGGATCGGGCGAGGACGGACGGATTTCTACAATCCGTTCGGATTGTAGTTCAAAGAACTTTCCTTCTTCTTTTTCTTCCCTTTTCTTCATGAATTCCTTGGGGATTTCCTTGGGGACTCAAGGATCCTTTTCTCAACAATGCTCTTCTACTATGCTATGTACAAAGGCCTTCTAGTCTTGTCTCTCCTTGATGCTTGGTCATTGAATATGATCAATTTAGCCTTGTTTTGCCATGAAAATGCAAGATTCTCCTTTCCTACCAAGGGATCAAAATCTCAAAGAATATGCAAAACAAAGAACTAAAGATAAGAAATGACCCAAATAGGCACTAAAAAGCATAGAAACAATGGTAATTCGGGGGCTAAATATGCGCCAATTATGGTCGCATCAGAGAATTATGTCAAAAAGGAAGTAGAGAAAATGATCTCCTTTCTCTTCTTTTAACCGTTCAAGAGAGTCCAAAATGGGAAGATTTTATTCTTCCTATTTTCCTCTCTTTGACCGAGTATTCAAGCAACGAAATAAGGAGAAAAATCTCCTTATTTTAAGTTGTTATCAAAAATGTATAAAATGTGTATTATTTTCTCAATTGTCTATTTATGTCGACATGTATTAATAAGTCTATACACAACAGTTTGTAGTCGATTTATTAATACCAGTCTGTCAACATTTTATTATGACAATTCCGCATAATATATACATTAACTATAAATATAAAATATTTATAATTCGCTAATTAAATATAACTGGTTACATTTAATTATGAATTAACATCTTAATTCGTTTAAGCTAACATTATATACATTAATTAAATATAACAGTTTATATTCAATTTACGAATTAACAGATAATTCGTCTCAGCTAATATTATTTAATTGTATTAAATAATCGTCTCATCATCACATTGACTAACTGTTTAGTCAAATACATGAACTAACCTTTTAGTCATATAAGGCATCAATGTGATTATATCTTCATACAATCACATCTCTCAAACACATCCTTTAGGTGTGACTTTTAGGGACCAGTTGATCACCGCCATCAGTATGATAATAACGTCAAACTTCTAGCAAGCCAACCGTTATTAAGTAAACGTTAATCAACTGATAAAATACTAAGTATACCCTTGTGAACCTATAAGAGATTTATATACGTTATCATACTAACTGTGGAGGACACAAGCTCCAACACAACTAACTATGTGAGATATATTACAATGGAAGCTATACTATATGATTGACTATAATGTATGTTACTTCATGGTTGAACCTCCCCAAACCGAATTTAAACACTATTGCTATTGTAGGAAGAAAGATGTTTAATCATCAGGTAACTACATAAATGCAACTAACTATACATGAGAGATAGGGAGAAAAAGGGTTCTTACAATTTTGATATCAATGGTTTGTATATTGTAGAAGATGAAGATGGTAGATAGGATGCATATATAACCATGTCACGAGGCAAATGAGAGAAAAAGTGAGTTTCAGGGTCAACTCGGGCAGGCTGGGCTTAACTCGTCCTGATTCTGCTTCAGCTTTGGAATTTTAGCATCAACCCGCTCGAGTCAATTTTAACTCGCTCGAGTTACTGCTCGGCCCGCTCGAGTCGATTCTGACCCGCTCGAGTTGAAGCTTGGGACGCTCGTTTTCACAAGAATTTGCCCGTGTTCTCGTGCAGGGATCTTTTTCTTTCTTTCTTTCTTCATGCCTTAACTCGCACGAGTTCACCTTTATCCCCACGGGTTCATGCAATTTAGGACCCAACACTTTTTTAATGAATTGCAAAATAAACAAAGGCTCGAATCCTCCATTCTCTTCATTTCTTTGCATTTCTTATCTTCTCATTTTCATTATTTTCTTTCAAGATGCTCAATCAAAATATGAGATCCCTCCTTTTCATCTCTTATGCGATGAATGCATGCAAAATTACACTAAATGCAAGTTTTAAAAAGTATATTACAAATGGTGGTTTGAGATAGGACTCCAAAAAACTAAGTCAAATGACAAATTTCATTATCCATGTACCTTAACGCTCTTAGTAGGCGATAAAAGGCTTTTGAATAGGCCTCAAATAAGCACGAGTAGGACCTTAACCACTTCAAAATAGAATAGAGCCAATCCTCCACAAGGGGCTTCTTATGGAAATTTCTCCCTTTCACTTTGGCCTTTTCACCATAGCCTTTTTGTCTCTCCAAACTAGCAAGCTTAAAATTCTTTTCATCGGGAGGCTTCCATTCTCTCCTGTCTCCCTCAAAAATAGTGATGGTCATAGCATTCGGATTTATCAATCCTTCAAGAATAGAAGGAGAATTATCATAGCATTGATGACGGGATAGCTTAGGAATTGAGATTGTGGATGCCAAGTCTCCACAAGTAAGCTCATTCATAACTTTGTTCTTGAGATTCTCCACCAAGTACCTTTTATATAACAATTTGACCTCTTGGAGAAGGTTTACCATATCATCTCCAACAATCATAGGTTCCATGGTGGGTGCGAAAAAGGTCTTCATAGTCAATAGGAAAGAGACATTCATCTTCTCCATGGAAGCATACCTCAAACTTCTCAAGGATGGGCTCCTCAAGTGACGCAATCTCACAACTCCATTCCTCTTTTAAGTCTACCTCGTCTTCATTCCATAAGTCTTTCAAGACAAATATTCCGCATAATTCTCTTCCATAGGCTTGTGATCATCGCTATCTCCATACGAATCATAGATAGGGGCTTCACTCCTCTTCATTAACCCTTTCTCCAACACCTCAATATTCACATCAAATGACACACCCTCATACTCACAAAGGCTAAGAGTATTTGGTGTACTCAACGTCATATCTTCTTCATCAAATACCACACTTTCATATTCACAAGATCTCCAGAAAATTGGCTCTTCCAACTTCATATCTTCCACATCAAAGGTCATTCCCTCAAATTCACATTCATGGTCAATGCTTATTAGTTGGCGAGGATTTTTTGGTTGGGTTGATTTCATTTGGGCAATTTGATTTTCCAACTCCTCACCATAGGTAGCAATGCTTTGAAGTACATTGTTCCTATTTGACTCTCTTCTAGCACTTGTGTGAAGAAATTTTGTTGGCCCCCCCATCATTTGGAGAACCGCATTTTAAATGTCAAAGTTATGCTCATCTTGTTTGTGTGTGTGGGTGTGGAAATGGTTATATTGTGGCATTTGGTATTGGTTGTAAAGTGGGTCTTAGGAGGGTGGTGGTTGTGGATATTGGATGTGGGGATTTTGATTGGAAAAGTTGGGGCAGTGGTTAGGACTTTCATTGTATGAATTGTAAGGTAGGTTTGTATTGACTTGCTCCTCAAACTCCTCATACCCATTGTAGTCATACTCAAAAGATCCACCACATAGTCCATGTGTCAAGTCTTGAGCCGTCATCATAGCTAAGACAAGGAAACAACTACAGACATGGAAACTACAACAAAACGGTAAGATCGACCTTGAGGAACAAGTTCAAGGTTAAAGCAAAAGTAAAATAAAAAAAAAAAAGAACCTAATCACAAAACACTGTCCCTGACAATGGCGCCATTTTGATGGTGAGCAAGTCGTTGTTCACTCAATCAAACATATTTATATTCTTAACAAACATCTAGATAGTGGTTAAGTCGAGGTCGATCCATGAGACGGTGTGCTTTGGATTCTAAGTCTATCTACCTCAATTTGTGCTAGTGTCACGATTGTTGGGGTTTGAGATTGTGTTCTAAACGCTGATAAGGAAATGTAAACAAATTAATAACAAGGCTAATATATAGAAATGGAGATGCTAACAAATGATAGAAAGGTACTAGGATGTCATGGGAATCATAGGGGAATCATGGTAAGATAGCATAAATGAGTTATATAGATGCAAGCAATTATTATTGTTGGAATCAAGTTAGTTTATGTCTTACAATTCCTATGAAGGTTTGGGTCCTGGAGCCGAGTTGGTTATGACTTTACAACACCTACAATCGACTTATTTCTTCTTATTCAACTATATGCATGGTCTAACAAGCCTTGAGTTGGTTTATATCTTACAAGTTTTGTTGAAAGGATAAGAGAGTCATGCTAGGTTCTCAATCAAGCATTTCATCAAACATAACATGTGCATAAATTAAAAGTACAATAAGCAAGCATTCATATGAACTCATTAAGAATCAATCTATCCCATGATTAACTCCCTTAACCCCCCACTAATCCTAGTTAGGGAACTACTCACTCATTATCATGGAAAACATGTTAACAATGGTGTCAATCATTTTAGCAAGTATAAACATAATGAACGAGTAAAGAAATAAGCAATAATTAAGTAAAAAGTAGAGAAATTATACCAAACTTAAGATGAGCAAATTTTAAGGAAAGAATAATAGAAGAAAACTTGATTGATTGATAAAGAGTTGTCAATTTTCCAAATAATAACCCAATAATCTTCAATTACCAAATTAGATCTAAGAATTTTTAAACATTAATTAAGGAAATATTAAAGTGCAATTTCAGGAAAGATTGAAGGCTAATCTATTCTAATCTACTCCTAAGTAGACTTAATCTAGTCTAAGGGAACTACCTCTCTTAACTATTACAAATGAAGTATGTATTGTGGTTACAATATTAGGTTAACAAAGGGTAGAATAGGAAATAACATGCTTAAGTGTCGAATAATCCTTTACACGTTTCAAAATGATCCGTAGGAGACAGTCTGGGCATCAAGTCGAGAAAGTTGATCTCGACTCAAGCGGGTTGAAGGCCAACTCGAGCGGGTTGAGGAGCAGCTCTTTTCTTCCCTTGCTTCTACGCCTATGATGCCTTCATGTACTCCTTATTCCTATCATCCTTGGTCATCATTCTTGCTTCCTCTTCATACTAGTCCATCCAAGATCATCAACAAGCTTCCGAGTATGCCCGAGAGATGGGAATTCTGCCTCATTATCTTATTTCCTACAAGACATATGAAATGCACTAGGAAAGCAAATAGGAAGCAATTGACGGATAAAATGTCTATCGAATGTTATATTAGTTTGCAAAAATAGGTTGATTAGGGGACTAAATGTTTCTAATCATGATCCACATCACCGCTTGTACGATGAACTCGGTCGAGTGTATCCGTACACTCGGCCGAGTGCCTCGTTCGAGTATTGCCTATACTCGGCCGAGTGCGACTTACTCGGTCCATAACACTCACACTCGGTCTAGTATACTCGCACTCGATCTAGTGATTTACTCCTTATTCATGATTACAATTTTCAAAAAGTCCAAGGGTTCGCTCCCTATTCCTCAAATGGTCATTTAAAACTCTCTAAAATACCGGGTATTACACACGGTGGTATGTTGATTTATCCTCAAGACAAAGGAAGAGTTTTTGTTGATGGATGTTGGCTTAGTGAAGACTGTGAATACACCCCTTCAGTTAGGACAAACCCTAATTGGGGTAGGGGTAGAAGGATGAGTGAAGAAGAAAGGTCTTGTGAATAAAAACGGTCTACTTCATCTGAATACGAGGAGGCTAGCTCATCATCTCCTTTAAAAAAAAGCAGTGAGGTACTTTTTTTCGTATAATATTGGTCATTTGTGATCTGGTTATAACATATTTCCTTCTCAACTCTATGATGAATGGCCATTTGTTAATAAAACTTTCATAATTTCATTACATTAGTACATGATCGATCATATTAGCAAAGATTACAAAACCTTACAAGCAAAAAATTTAGAACATGGCTACTATTTCTAAGAAATTACAAAACCTACCATGTTAGCAAAAACTTACTGCTTCATGTTTGAGATATGTTCAACACTTCTTAGCTTGAATATATCTCAAACTTGATGCCATATTCAAGTTGTTTGGCCTAGCAGCTGTGACACAAGGCTTCTAGTCTCATCTAAAAGGGCAGATAACACATGTTCTACTTCTGGTATAATTGTTGTTAGTAGCATACCCGTTCCACCTAACCTTTTCTTTCCAATGTAGGGAATATTGTAACGACTACCGCCCTTCAGGTATTTCATTCATGCAAGTGAGTAATATTAACCATGTGTAATAACCCGTATTTCTAGGTAAAAGGGTAGTGAACGGTAAAATGTGAAAATGTATTTTTATTAAATTATAGTTAATGGAATTTTGTTATAAGACGAAAATAATAAAAATAAAATAAAAAAATACGAAGTGGTGTTAGGCGTGTAGGAGTTTGGTATAAGGGGTATGTGGTTTCTAGTGAAGGCTTATCATATAATAATAATAATAACAATAACAATAACAATAATAATAATAATAATAATAATAATAATAATAATAATAATAATAATAATAATAATAATAAAAAATAAAAAGAAAAAAGGCAGCTTCAAGGAAGTTTTCTTACATCTACCACTCACTTCTTTAAATATAAGACTAACCCTCTCCATATGACACTTTCACATAAATCTCACAAATAATGTTTAGAGAGAGAATTAGAAAGAGAAAACAAGGGAGCCTTATCATCTTATTTGCCTCAAGATCTAAAGGTAAGAATTTTATGAAACCGTCTTATAACTAATTCACGTTATATTTAATACCGTTGATCATCTTGTTGACCCATAGACCACTGTGTGACACGACTGACCGAGACCACATTTGATTGACAGTGACTCACACCGTGGACCACCGTGTGTGTGGTGGTTTTACCACACTTAGGGTTAGGGTTTGTTGTTACTATTTGGATCGTGTATTGTGGGTTTGGACTCAAACCGTGTTATGGCGTGACTCGTGTACTAGGGTTGCCTTTACCATGGGTTTGGAGTTTACCATGGGTTTGGAGGGTGGCGGCTGCTTGGGTTCACCGGGGGGCAGTCTAGGGTTACGGTGGTGGTTGGTGGTTGTGTATGGTGGTGGTGTAAACTGGTGTGTGTCCAAGGGTAGTCGAGTTTGATTGTTGTTGTTGTGTAGGACACTGGTTTGAAGCCGTGTTTGGTGGTGATATTAGTGTTAGTCTGGGCTGATGCTGCACCGTGGCTGAAGTTTCATGGTGGTGGTCCTCGATGGAGCGTGTGGTTGGTGGTGGTCGTGGTAATGGCTAGTGTTTAAGGCGAGTTTTGTGGGTAATTGAGACACGGTCTCAAACTGTGTGTGGAGGGATAATTGACACGAGTTTAATTGTTCTATTTACATATTGTCTTGTATAGATTAGTTAGTAATTATGTGAATTTAATATCTTATTTAGGTGAGGGTTTTTTGGAGGAATCTTACTAGTTCTTATTGCTTGCTTAATTGGAGTATATGCTGTCAAGGTAGGATAGCTACTCAACTTTCTTGTTATTGTTGATAATTGTTTCATTGTTGATAGTAATTGTGGAATTGTGTGGTTATTTGACATTGGATGAGTATATTGTGGAGAATGGCTACATTGGCATGGGATATTGGATGTTGGATTTTATTGTGCAGGATTCTTATTGTTGGTTATTTTGCATTGGCCTATCATTGGTTTATTCATATTGGCATAATATTGGTTATTTCATATTGGCATATCATTTGCATTGGATACTTCAGACTCGTTCTAGGATGATGGATACCTCAGCCTTGTGCTGGGATGACTTGCATTGAATACCACGAGCTAAGGATTGGAGGGATGAACGGGTGACTCGGGGGATTATGAGCTAGTTGTCCATTGCATCTCATATCATTCATTATCATATCATTAATGTTGTTTAGTTATTCTACTCAATCCTTTGGTTGAAGTGTGTGTTCTGTTGTCAAATAAAATTAATGTCTGTTTTAATTGATCGAGTCCTGTTATGAATCATTTAATATTTCCGGTTAAATGGAGAGCAGATTAAAATAATAGGTATAAGTTTAGTTAGACTATCAAGGAGAGCCGTGCTTGGGGCGTGTGAGACGGAGTTCATGGAGTCTAGCTACCACTTAGTATTCAGACAATAATTATATTATGTTTAGTCTTTACTTTATTTCCGCTGCAGAATTGTAACTATTACTATTATTTCAATTATTCAGTTAATTTGTAATAAAATCACATTAATTTAATAAAGTACTTTGGTTTGTTATCTTTGTTACTCATTGCCTCTGAAAACCGAGATGGTAACAGCCTTAGTTATCTGGGAATGTCTCGCTAAAGGCTCGTAGATAAATGGGGGTGATACAAAGTGGTATTAGAGCGAACGTTCCTAAGGCCTAAACCAATGAACAGTAATGAACTTAAGATGTGTCTAAATAAAATGATCCTGGGTAGAGACTGTTAGGAGCCCCATTTAGCTTGCGATGAGTAGGGCCCCTCACTTCAAACCCTTGCCCTCTCAATTTTGAACCAACTACCTCGGGAAAGTATAAAAGAGAGTGGGATAGTTAGAAAGGAAGTGTTATTTCTTTAAGGGTCAATGATCCTTTTAAAGTTAGAAATTTCTAGCCTTGTTGTAGGATACGGGATTAAGTTTAGTAAATTGTAATGAGAGTGAAATTGCCTAAGGCTGTGTGACTATTGTTGAATATGGGCATTGTGATATTCATGATTGGGTTGTTTTGTGAGCTATCTTGTGAATTATTTTATCAATTGGATTTGAACATGATTAAGGACAAGTGTAATGTAATTAATTGGATCTCTTAAGAGTATGGATGGACATGTTATGTGAATTAGAATTTTCATGTTTAGTGATATGTGGAAGTGTTGCCCCAAAGCCATGTTTAGTTATTGTTATTTAGCAGTAGAGATATCAATTTAATGATACGTATTGGGAAGGGGGGGACACGGCATGGCCGTGGTGCTTGAGGCTGAGTATGGCCGGGTAGGAGGTCATCGTGGTTGGCTGGGCACGGGCTAGTTCAATCGACCACATTTGTTTTGTTTACAGGAACTTTATTTTAAACCTTATGACCCAAATTTCCTAAGCAAAAGCTTACGTTTTATTTTACTTCTTGAATAGAAAAAATGTCACCAAAGAAATCTATCCATATAACCATGTCGCCTGAGGAGATTGAAAGGCTGTTGAATATAAATGTGGCATTTATTAAGTCGTTGAAGAACAAGAAGGATGAGATAAGTCCGCCTAAGGTTGGAGCAGTTGTGGCTAGATAAAATCTAACTAAGTATGAGGGCACAAGAGAACCAGCACAGTTGAGAGACTGCTGCAGAGAATTAGACAATGTTTTTGAGTTGGTAGCCTGACCTAAAGAGTTGCAAGTTGATCAAGTTGCCTTTTACCTGAGAGGAAAGCCAGGATATGGTGGAATAGGAACAAGAAGACTATAAAGGAAGCATTTCAGTTAAGTGAATAGCCTTTCATACCATGGAAGAATTTCAAGAATATACTCAAGAATACCTTCATTCCTGAGCATATCAGAAGCAAGATGAGATTCCAGTTTGACTCTTTCACTACTACAGATATAGGGTATAACAACGGTTAAAGACCGTTGTTATATAAAAAAGCGGACGTTGTTAAAGCATCCGTTGTTAAAGGTTTTAACAACGGTTGGTTTTTTTAAGAAACCCGTTGTGAAAACTATTAACAACGGTTAAAAACCGTTGTCGTTACGAGTCATTCGTTGTGGAAAGTGTGACTAATTTTTGGTGGGAAAGTTATAACAATGGTTACAATAGAAAAAACCGTTGTTATAACTAAAGACAACGGTTTTTTTTAAATAACCGTCGTTATTGTTTTTAAAAAAAATAAAAAAAAATAAAAATACAAAGCATTACTGCCAAAATCCCTCCTGCATCAATTAATTATATATTACTAGATGCATTATTACTGCCAAAATCCCTGCATGAAAGGACACAATATATGCACTACTATAGATACAGGCTATAACAACGGTCAAAAACCGTTGTTATATAAAAAAGCGGACGTTGTTAAAGCGTCCGTTGTTAAAGGTTGTAACAACGGTTGGTTTATCTAAGAAACCCGTTGTGAAAACTATTAGCAACGGTTAAAAACCGTTGTCGTTACGAGACATTCGTTTTGGAAAGTGTGACTAATTTTTGGTGGGAAAGTTATAACAACGGTTACAACAGAAAAAACCATTGTTATAACTAAAGACAACGGGTTTTTATTTAATAACCGTTGTTGATTTAAAAAAAAAAAAGTATATATTACTAGATGCATGCATTATTACTGCCCCTTATTATGCTTAATTCCGATGCATGCATTATTACTTCCAAATCCCTGCATATTAAAGGACAATTTATGGAATGAGAAGGGTTATAAGATTTGAAGCAGGATATGCATGGTACAACTTCCTAAACATATTAATTAAAAAACAACTCAAACGACACATTACTAAGTATAAATTCATGCATTATTCTCAATAACCATTCCATTATATCACTATCTCCACCCTAAACTCCAAACCCTAAATATTTAAAACCTAATAAACTCCAAACTATCTCCACCCTAAACTCAACAATGAATCATACCGTTCGTTTTACATGCATTATTATGACCGAGTACAACAAGAGTTTCATCCGCCGGTTGCTGGAAATCGAGAGGAGGTAAAGGATCTACCTTAAGGAAGCTTGGATCGCACTCAAGGACGCCAAAAAAAATGGCTTGTTAGAGCCGCAGATAATGCAGCTATATGACGATATAGCATCTGCGGAACGAAACCTCCAAATAGCAAAGAAGGAAAGGATGAATATCATAGAAGAGAATGCATCCCTATATAAATATCTAAGAATTGTATTTTTAGCAATGCATTAAGTTTATGTATAATATATCAATTAATTAAGTTTATGCATTCCTCTCCATCATCTTCTTTGTTTTATTTTATTTAATTTGTTTTACTAATAAACGCAGAAAAACTAATTAAGCGAATAATAATTAGAGAAAGAACAATGACGGAGAAAAACATATGCAAATAAAATAATTAGAGAAAGAACAATAATGACGGAGATGACAAAACCTAAAACCATAAAGCGATAGATATTTACCTGATAATTAGGGAAAAAAAAGAGACAATGACAACAACAGTGACGGAGATGATAAAGCGATGATGAGAAAGAGACGATGAGAAAGAGAGACGATGAGAAAGAGTGTGGTTGTGTGTTTATGGCTGTAGCTGATCTGTGTTTGTGTGGTTTATAATGTGGTATAAGTATTGACAACGGTTATTACACATAAACCCGTTATCATTAGATAATATATTAACAACGGTTCCTTTGACAATCGTTGTTAAAAAGTATTAACAACGGGTTCTAATATAACCGTTGTAATTACTTTTCACTAATTTTGCGTCAAATTATTAACAACGGTTATAATGTATTACAGAGTAAACTGTTGTTATTAGTTTTTATATTAACAACGGTTATACAAGTTTGACCCGTTGTTAAAACCAATAACAACGGTTAACAACACATAACCGTTGTAACTAAGTTTAGTAAAATTCGCGCCATCCATTCTACAACTTCTTATGGTGATTTTCGAGAATAAGCGTTGTTAAAGGGCCGTTGTGGTTGCCTGGATTTTTAGTAGTGATGGAATGCGAAGGGTTATAAGATTTGAAGCAGGGATATGGCACAACTTCTTAAACAAAAATATACTTCGTATTAATTTAAGCATCAAACCCTAAATATATTAATTAAAAAACAACTCAAACGACACATATACTAATTATAAATTCATTCCACTATCTCATATCACTATCTCCACCCTAAACTCCAAACCTTAAATCTTTAAAACCTCATAAACTCCAAACTTCCTTCAATAATGAATGATACCATTCGTTTAACATGCATTATGACCGAGTACAACAAAACTTTCATACGCTGCTTGCAGGAAATCGAGAGGAAGAACAGGCTCTTCCTTGAGGAAGCTCGGATCTCGCTTGGTGGAGGATATAGAGCCGCAGTGAAACATGGCTTGGTGCAGGAGTTAGAGCCGCAGATAATGCAGCTATATGAAGATATTTTATCTTCGGAATGAAACCTCCAAATAGCAAAGAAGGAGAGGATGATTCTCATAGAAGAGAATGCATGCCTAAATGAACATCTAAGAAATTTATTTTTAGCAATGCATTAAGTTTATGTATATATATATCAATTAATTAAGTTTATGTATGTTAAATGTGGATTTGTTTTACTATCCTCTCCATCATCTTCTTTGTTTTATTTTATTTCATTTGTTTTACTAATAAACGCATAAAAACTAAGCGAATAATTAGAGAAAGAACAATGACGGAGAAAAACACAGCAAATAAAATAATTAGAGAAAGAACAATAATGACAGAGATGACAAAACCTAAAACCATAAAGCGATAGATATATACCTGATAATTAGAGAAAGAAAGAGACGATGACAACAACAGTGACGGAGATGATAAAGCGACGATGAGAAAAAGACGGTGACAAAGAGACGATGAGAAAGAGTGTGGTTGTGTGTTTGTGTTTGTGGCTGTAGTTGATCTGTGTTTGTGTGGTATATATTGTGGTATTTGCTTGAAAGTATTGACAACGGTTATTACACATAAACCCATTGTCATTAGATAATATATTAACAACAGTTCCTTTGACAATCGTTGTTAAAAAGTATTAACAACGGGTTCTAATATAACCGTTGTAATTACTTTTCACTAATTTTGAGCCAAATTATTAACAACGGCTATAATGTATTACAAAGTAAACTGTTGTTATTAATTTTTATATTAACAACGGCTATGTAAGTTTTACCCGTTGTTAAAACTAATAACAACGGGTGACAAAATAAAACCGTTGTAATTAAGTTTAGTAAAATTGCGCGGAAAAACAATAATCCATTCAACAACGTCTTTTCGTAATTTTCGTGAATAAGCGTTGTTAAAGGGCCGTTGTGGTTGCCTAGTTTTTTAGTAGTGTTTTATGATGACTGAGGAGATAACTGTAGAGGATGAGACCGTCGTTTAGTACCAAAAATAAATGCCTAAAACAACTAACAAAAGCTAGTGGAAGTAGGGTCGATCTCCACAGAGAGATGGGAAAATGCCTGTAAACTAAGTTCGTCTGAGGAACTATTTCTTGGGGGTTTTAATGGTTGTTCTAATCTAAGGAGATCAAAATAAAGAGAGATAAAGTAAGAGAATAAAGAAGAGCGTTCGATGAGAGCCAAGAAAGAGAAACAACTAAGACAGTCGGTTCACCATGATTCTTAAAAAATGTAGTCTAGGGTCTTAGGTCAATGCAAATTCGATCTACAGGGTAGTGAAAAGGTCCTTCCGGACCGCTATTTGCCCTAAAATAATTCTAACTTAGCTTCCGCCCTCATTAGAATGCCCTAATGTTCGCTGTAGGTCTTACCTATTCCAATCTTCCGATCCAGGTCAAGGTATACCGTGATTAATTATCTAAATGCGTCGACTCCAGTAGACAAGAACAATTATATGCAGCGATTAACAACATAGATCTAATTCGCATCAAGTTCTAAAAATCATGGCTCCCCTATATCTTAGAAAAGGAGATTAGTTGTGCATGACCATCGAGTAAACAACAATAATGCATGAACTAGAAGAAATCAACATAATGAAAGTCTAAAAATAAAAAACAACAATAGAAACTGATTAAAAGAACGCAATAGATCAAAGTAATCAATTAAGGATTGAGAGTAGAGAATACCGATTACAAAGAGGAAAAATGCTTGAGAATTAGGGTTGCAAGTACAAAGGTCTAAGAGGGACTGATAGAGGGAGTCGTCGAAGAAGAGAGGATGAGAGAAGACCTATTATGACTGCCGTCATCCTTATTTTTCCTAATTACCAAAGGGAAATCTCAAAATAAACTCAAGATCCGCATAAAACACCTAGGCTCTCAATCAAGCAGAATTAAACCACTCGATCGAGAGGAAAGCTTGACAATTTATTCGATCGAGTAAAGAGGGTGCTAGATCGAAGACTTCATAGGATGGCTATCTTGATCGAGTAAAGGCAGCGTTCGATCGAGTGATTCCTGGGGGATAAAGCATTCGATCGACCATTATGAGTAGCAACATGGATCGATCGAGCTATATACACACGGGTAGACTCCTTGACACCTTCCGAAGCCACTTCGCGCATCCCTATGTGACAGATTTCGAGCTTCGATTCCTCATTCTCCGAAATGCATGAGATTAGGACAAGTTCAGGCTTGATTTCGCTCCTTCCTGGTTCGAACCTGCAATTTATACAAGACAAAACAAAGTAGACTATTCGGCAACTTTTGTAGCTAGATGCCACGTAAATAACAAGGAAATGCGTGTAAAAATGAGGTAAAAACCTTATACAAAATGCACGCATCAACTCTCCCCAAACCAAACATTTGCTTGTCTCCAAGCAAACTATGAATGCAACTAAAGACAACTAACGGAACGGGACCAACTCATCAGCTACAAATTATCCACCCAAACCAATTTAATGCAACAACTAACAAAGTGGCAGTAAGCAAGCGCAAACGAGTTAAATCAATGCTTTAAACTACTGAACCGTCGACCTTGCAAGACTTATAAATATCGGACTCTCACGGGTCGCACATCACACGAATTAAGCACATGGTGAATATATAAGAATGAGATAGAAAGAAATATAGACACTCACCTAACTCGACCAATAAGAACATGCATGCAGTTTAACATGAATAAAGTCTCTACAACCATACATATGCAATCCAACCAACTGATGACCAAAACACATGCCGAGGACTTATATTTGGGTAAGTGAGGTAATGGGTAAGAAGGGGCTAAGATGAATTTGGAGATGTAGAGTTAATAGCCAAGCTCACTTTGTAGCAATGCAAAACAGTGCCAATTTGTAGCACACAAACTCACTAACCTCCATAACATCGTCAACTCCCCATAAGATATAAATATAGAATGGGAGCAGAATTCACAACATAAAGTTTTCGGCTCATGATTTTCATAATTGTTAGGCCCAGATTAGCCTGGCCTGACCATAACCTGGCCTGACCTTACAAGGCTGACTGAAGAAGACGAAGACCGGACAATTCTAGCTGTTATTGCAATCAGGTTGCCTTATATCTTTGGAAGAGAAGCCACGATGGTAAGCACTGAGAATAGCCTGTGAGAATATTAAAGCAAAGCTAAATTAAGCTGAAGAAGAAGCAAAACAGTTATATAAAGATATATATTCGTGTCCTATCTTCAAGGAAGACTAAGTCTAATTATAAAACCATATTGCCCATCAACCTGGACGTGCAAAAGAAAAGGAAGTTAAGGATCAATCAAATAGGAACGAGTCAACCGGATTAATAGGGAATATGCCCTATTAATCCGGTAACAGCTCCGACAAAAGGGAAGGACGTTGAAGACCAGTACAACGTTCGTTTTTATGACTATAAATACTGTAATTCTAGCATTGGCAAAGTCATTGATTATTCATTAGTGTGAAATTAGTCCATTACTTATCTTCTCGACATTTTATTAGCATTCACTTACTTAAACAAAATCTGTGTTCAGCTTTTCAAAATAATATAAACACTATTCTTTTCTCCTAGTCTTTCCTCATTATTCATTTGCAACATACCAAACTTATAGAACTAGATACCCTGACTACTCTGTAATTAAGCCGGATCCTTTCAGGAAAATCCTGCTAAAACAATTGGCGCCCACCGTGGGGCATCTAGTTCTCCAACCAATAAAATTCCCCTTATCACTTTTCATTTAATATTCACACACAAAAATGGTGGAACTCACCGCAGAACAACAATTAGCGGATGCCCTGGCCAAGATCAAAGAATTGGAGACAATCCAAGAGAAGGCAGCCCAAGCAGAAGCAGAAATCAATAGGCTGAAAGAATCTGAGTCTAGCTGAAGAAAAAATTGGAAAATCAAGCTTCGGGCTCCAAGACCGATTCGAACCAGAACCCCATTTTCATCCATTATTAAAAACATAGACTTCTCCAATTTTGGAACCCCGGAGAAGGATACATTATCCGATACCCCAACCATTCCCAATGATGAGACAAGCAAAGCGAAGCAAAGCAATAATGATGGCCATGCTTCAGAAATTCAAAAACTCCACAACAAAATAGAAAACATACCCGGAGTGCGGACTGTGGGTGAAGTAGAAGTTGATGACTTCGCAGATTCACCCTTTGCGGATGAAATTGCAAAAATTGATCTCCCAAGAAATTTTTGTTCCGTCCATGAGAACTTATGATGGAACCTCGATTCACAAAATCACGTTGCCATATTCAAACAGAAAATGTTGGTCGCCTCAATACCCGGTGAACTCAGGCAAGTCTGCATGTGTAAGGGCTTTGGTACAACCCGACTGGAGAGCGACATTATAATGGTTCATCAATCTCCCAAATAGAGGTATCAAGAATTTTGCGCGAATTGATTAATGCCTTCAATCAACAATTCGCGGAAAGCAGAGAGATATGGCCAAGAGACCCGAGAACTGTTCAGGGTAAAGCAACTTCTGAAGAATCTCTCAAAGAATTTCGGCCGATTTGTCAAAGAAAAGGTGGCCATTCCCAGGTGTGATGAAGAAACAGCGGTGGAAGCCTTCGGTGCAAGGAGTCCGCTTGTGGTGACATCTATGCGGACTGACTAAGAAAGCTTGCCCGACCTTTGCCTTTGTTCAATCCATCGCTTTAGAGCATGTCAGATTGGAAGAAGACCTCAACTTCAGGACGAACTCATCCGGAGCAAAGCAAGGCTATGGACACACTAACAGGAAAAGCTCCTACCAGAAAGGAGGCAATCCCGGATCAAAGCACCCTATTCCAGGCCCGAACGATCAAGTCAATATGTCACAAGAACATAAAGGTAACCTTTCTAGCCTTCCAACTATTCCTGAATATAACTTCTCTATTAATACCGCAGGATTAATCAAACGCTGGAAAAACTGGGAGATACGGTCAGATGGCCAAAGAAATCCGACAACCCCAGGAAAGATCCAACAAGATGGTGTGACTTCCATCAGGACATCGGACACACCACAGAAGAATGCATCCAACTCAGGAAACAGGTGGCATATCTTCTAAAGAAAGGCTACTTGAAAGACTTAATCCAGCAGCCAAAGAACAAAAATGAAGAACAAAACAAGAGAGATCCAGGAAGCAGCAGAGACCCTCCTCCTCCTCCCCCCATCTATGAAGTCAAATTCATAAATGGAGGATCGAAATGTGGTCCGACCCATTTGTTTGCCAAAAGAATATCCAGGGAATCCAGACTTCAACCTCCTTCCAGGCCCAAGTCATTGCCTGCTATTACCTTTGATGACTCGGACTGCAAGGAATATCCAGATCTACACCATGATAGCCTGGTAATCACCATGCAAATCGGCGACAAACAAAGGTATCAAGAATCACGATAGACGGAGGCGTTCAATCAACCTGGTGATGCTTGGCGTCCTTAAAGCTATGAAGATAGACGAAGGAAAGATCATCAAAAAATCCAGCGTCTGGTTGGATTCGGTGGAGAAACAAAGAACACCTTGGGAGAAATCACTGCCTACCTATGTGGAAGGCGTGGCTTCATATGAAAGATTTGGAGTAATGGATTGCCTATCCTCGTATAATGTAATCTGGGCGGAC